>NW_015388387.1:122140-150622 GCF_001527695.2 Protobothrops mucrosquamatus
GTGGGGCCAAAGCAATTAACAAGTCTTTGGCTTTGAAACAAGGTAGATCCAGGATAAACTCAACTGAATGAATTGTCTGGTTTAGTCTAATTCACCAAACTGGTAATAATGAAGTTATTTTGTGTTTGTGTGTATCCAGCAGCTGATGCCTGTGCTTTGGCAGAACTCTTTTTCATTTTTCCTAGTTTTCTTTACTCCATTCTCACTATAAAATAAAACATTTTGTTAAGCACTGAGGGAGAAGTGTATGTTTTTCAAGGTTTGCTTTTGTAAGACTGCAAAGCTCTCTTAATTAGAGATGCTGTTAAGATTAGAAGGACAAAGGATGTGATTTATTAGAAAAACAAGTCCCTCTAACCTATTTTTACTTGCAATGTGTGCTCACGGCATGCTTTCTCTTGCTCAAATGTTGAAGCATAGATCTGCTACTTAATATTTCCAGTTCTTTTGGTCAACAATTTCTCCTCACATTTAGAAGACTCTTTAAAATGCTGTTGTCTCTCAAGATGTTGGCAGATTTCATTAAAAAAACATTAGCTACTTCTGTGAATCATGCATTTGCCAATTTGGCTATCTATAAATACAATCTTAATATCAGCTTGGAATACAAAGTGCTTTTTGGCTAATGGAAACAACTCGCACCAGAATAAGCAGTTAAGCAATGCAGCTATTAAGTGAGACAGCAAAGATGATTAGAGGACTGGAGGCTAAAACATACAAAGAACAGTTGCAGGAATTGGGTGTGTCTAATGTAAAGAAAGACAAGGGGTGACCTGATAGCAGTCTTCCAATATTTGAGGGGCTACCACAAAGAAGGGGGGCAAAGTATTCTCCAAAGTACCTGAAGGCAGGATAAGAAACAATGGATGGAAACTAATCAAGAAGAGAACCAACCTAGAACTAAGAAGGAATTTCCTGACAGAACAATTAACCAGTGGAACAGCTTCAGAAGTTGTGGATGCTCCATCACTGGAGGCTTTTAAGAAGAGTTTGGACAACCATTTGTCTGAAATGGTATAGGGTTCCCTGCTTTAGCAGAAAGTTGGACTAGAAGACCCCCAAGTCCCTTCCAACTCTATTATTCAATTATTTAGTAGCTGTGTTTTTCAAAACCCAGTCCCACATAATTAGCTGAGCTCTTCCATCACTGGGGACATTATCACAAAATGGCTTCTGAAACGATCCCTAAGGAATTGGTGGTTCTCTGTGGTTCAACTATCTAAAGCAGGGGTCTTCAAACTTGGCCCTTTTAAGACTTGTGGACTTCAACTCCCAGAATTCTTCAGCCAGGCACGCTGGCTGAGGAATTCTGGGAGTCGAAGTCCACAAGTCATAAAAGGGCCAAGTTTGAAGACCCCTGATCTAAAGCTTTGTTGTATTTATAGAACAGCTAGGCTCTTGGCCTTCAAGGGTTCTGATTGGTGTCTCCAACTTCTCCAGCCGTTTCCTGCTCCTTTAAACTTGTATGTCACCTACCTCTCAACAACTCTGGGCAGCTCGCAGCAATAAAAAAATATATAATCAAATAAATAAAAAAATAAAGATGGCAAGTGCAATGTAGCAAAAGGTCTCATTCTCCCTTGACAGTGGCTCTTCTAAACAAGAGCAGAGTGGCGATCATCCAGATCTTGAAGGAACCTGGTCCCAGAGAGTATGCATGGCTTCAGAAAGGCATGCTTCCAGGGTCCCAATAGATGGCTCTGTTTAATAGAAGGAGCCTGGCATGTACCAACCCAGCCAGAATGAATTAACAGGGGTGATGTTAAGGGAGACAGGCAGTCCCACAAGTAATCAAGCTCTATGCCATGCCAGGGTTTATAGGTGACAATCAGCACCTTGAATTGCATTTGGAAGTAAACTAGCAACCAATGCAGCTCACAAAACATGCCCATTACTGTTGGTGCTGTTGTATTTAAATCTTCCTAGTGGTCTTCAAGGGCATCAGATTCAGTGTTTTTTATAATGCTAGAAACTGAGTCTAGTGGCCAATTATATGCTCAAACGTGCGTCAGAGAGATGCTACATCAGAAGCTTTTGTCATGAACTTGCCTTCAGCCTCTTCTCTGGACACGAGTTTGGAGGAGGAGGAGGAGGAGGAGGAGGAGGAGGAGGAGGAGGAGGAGGAGGAGAAGTCGGAGTCAGATCCTGGCATTTCTGGGGAAGGGAGGATGCATGGAGACATAGACAAGGGAGCAGAGGGCTCCCTTTTACTGAGCAGTCACAGCTGGAACAACCAATTGGGTGGCAGGCTGAGCCCAAGCAGAGGGAGCCATAGCTGCAGCAGGTTAGCCTGGAGGCTTCAGATGAAGAATGAGAGTAGCTGCCTGCAGTCAGCAAGGATGAGGAGGTGTAGTCCACACCTCCCCCCTCTGATCCATGGACGCACAGGGTGGAGAGGCAAAAGGCACAACACCGGTCCATCAGTTATTCATGAACAGGCAACCTCACCCATCATGAGAGGCCATACCAGTGTTGCCTATTTAATTCTGCTCAAATTAATGGTCGCTGCTGGAACAATGTGTGTGGATTCCTTGTTCCACGATTCCTGCTTTTTGTGTTTTGCCTTCGAACTCGTGTTCAACTTTGGACCTCTGGTTTGTGCCTTGACCTTGAATGTCTTGTTCTGGCTTCTGCCTGGCTTCAGGAATTGAGACCATCCTTCTTGCCGGCTCCTTAGAACTCCTGGTGGAACTTAGAGGGGATGCGTGGACTTTTGTTATTCAAGAGCTGCTGAGGACTTTATATTTGAGCTCCGGCAGTTCATAAAGACCTAGTAATCTACCATGGTATGTGCGGGTAGGAGTGGGACAGCACAGCTTTGTGGGAAGTTTAAATTTTATCTTTCTTTGACTAACAGATATTAACTCTTTCCAAATTACTTCCCTTCCTCATGAAAAAAAGTTCCCATAGTCGTAATATGTAATTATTTCCATACATTTTTAAAGTAAAACAAAGCAAAACTCTTTTTCACTCTCTTCGAGTGAAGCTGTACACTATTCCGTCCCCTGAGGAAATTAAAGAGGTTACAATATAGACAATTCTTTCCAGATATTGCTGACCTTACATTGAACTCAAACGTCTCATCAAGCTTTTGAATCCCCTGAAAGTATTTCAAAGCAATTGGGGTTAAATGTCAGCTGAAAGACGTCATTAGAATCCAGTTCTCAAGAGACATGAACTCTGATGATGTCTGATGGAGTTTAAGCTCAGTTTTAAGCCAGTGTTGTGAATCAATAGACAGTCTGTGTAAAAATCCTTTCATAACAGAAGGAGGATCAACTTTCTGACAGGCGATCAAACTGATGGCAGTCTCTGAAGTCTCAGCAATTTGATGGCGTGAAAAAAATAAGGTTGGGAGAGCCCCAGTAACTCCAAAACAACAATCAGAACAACAAAGCTTTGACAATTTTATTGTGAAGACCAGTATTTCAAAAGATTTATGAGCTCCTGGGAAGAAAGCTGACCTTTCCTCAAAGATGTGACATGGTTATGAAAGAGTGACATATGTAAAGATACCCATTGATAAAAAGGATTATGACCACCTTCAGGGAGGAGAATTTGCTTCCAACCAGAACTGCAACACAATTTGTCATAAATAAAGCTCTGTCTGTTAGAGAACATAGCTGAAAAGAAAAATATTAAATCTTACCGTTTATCCGTTCGATGGAGATCGAACCTGTTCTAGAATCTTATCAATATCGATACAGTGGTACCCGACTGTGTCCAACCCTGTGATGTTTTAAATTTAACAGGAAGGTTTACCGGATCCTGTCTACTCACTCTTATACATTCTAATTCCTGAAAGGTTCCATCGAAGTCTTATGGGTAGAAGACAACCACTGTTTGGGTGGGCTTTTTCTATAGAAGCTGGAGTAATCAAATCATCCAGTTTCATATTTATGACAGAATGATTTATCAGCAGTGGAAAAAGTTAGACCAGAGCAAAACATCATGTGGAGAGGATGAAGATAGCTTCCTGTGGAAAGCATGTTTTCAGTTTAGAGATTTATTATTCTGTATACTTCCTCTAAATATTACTAAAACTGTTTCCAAATATTTTGCGTCAATAGGCACACTTGTTGAAAGCATGGCATGAGTGCTTAAGAAAATGGCTGCCATGACTAATTTATCTTTACCTTACAGTTGCTACAATGTACAAATGAACATCAATTTACCAAGCATCAATTTATTGAAAAGCAAATTGTTAAGGAACCTTCCTGTTACTCCCTCCAACCAAACGGATGATCACTGCTAAATCCCTAGTTAGTTATTCTTTGGTACATACAAAAACCAGTATTAAAAAAAAATTCATATTATTTATTTGTCCCCAAATGCAGCTGCTTACATTTGACTATACTTTGCTATTTTCTCATTTATTTACTATCAAAATGTATTATCTTAGACCTGATTTCCAATCCATCAGGTTGAAAACAATTTATTGTGGTTGGGTGGGTCCTTGATAAATTCAAGTGATTATATACAGTATCATCAAGTCAATGTTGAATCTTAATGACCAGTAGAAGGAGCTTCATCAGCTTACTGCTCCTTCAGGTTCCTCAAAGGTGTACCAATAGAAGAGGATTTTTGTAGCTCAGGGTTGAACCGTGGGGTCCTAAGCAAGAAAACAACCATCTTCAAAGGTGTAGCCATTGTCACTGTAATCAAGTCTATCCACCTTGCTCCTTGTCATACTCTTCCACCACCACCCGGCTTTTCCCAGCATTATAGACTTCTCTAAGAAGTTGGGTCTTTGCTTAGTGTTACCTATATATGATAATCCGAGTCTTGTAGTTTATATCTGAAATGAGATGAGTGGATTAATTTGTTTTATGAACCATTTGTTCATTTGCTTGGCTATTCATAATACTCTTGGGAATTTTCTTAAATCAGCTGAAGTAAAACATAAATGTATTCTTTGCTTGTGCTTTGCCGTATGGTTAAACCAAGGTGACAAACAGGTGTTTTCTGCTATTGGAATAACACCTGAACAGAAAATTAATGTCAAGGGAAACTTTTATGATTTTATATATATATGATTATAATATTAAACAGTTTTGTTTTTAGTATCATTCTGGTGTTCGGATTATTTTATGAGATATATAAATTATGTCAGGGAATTGTGCAGCTGGTGTCCAAATGGAGTCAGAGACGCTGACATGAACATGTAGTTTTTTTATAAATAAATATATTTACAGTAAATAAGATAGGCAAACAGGAGCATCATCAGGTAACTCAACACAGCAGGAACATTATGAGATAAATCACAGAGAGCACACACAGCACACAGGAAAAAAGGTGGGAAACAAAGAAACTCCCCCTTATTACTCAGCAACCAATCACAACTTAGGTTGCCTCATGTAGTGGCCAGCTCTCTTTAACCAATTAGCTATAACTGTGTGTTCTTGCTCATTGTACAACCCTTCACTGCTCCAGCTATTAAAATTTAAATATCTTAATAGATTATATGTGATGATGATGATCAGTGAATTAGAGACAGACATTCTGGAGAGTGAAGTTTAATGGGCCCAGCAAATATTGCTATTAAGGAAGGTGCAGTAATTGCTGGAATATCAAGAGAATTATTCACAATCTTACAAGATAGTATAGTTAAAATATTACTTGGGGATTGTAAGTGGAAAATGGAAAACACAGCAATGCCCAAAGGAATAGAAAAGATCAATTTATTGTATGGTACCAAAAAAAGGCAGTGTTAAATAATCTTCAAACTTCCAAATCATACATTTATCTCACATGCTAGGAAGATAATGCTCCAGATTTGTCAGTTCAGATTTCAGCCATTTATGGAAGGTGGACTAGCAAATGAATAAATTGGATTTAGAAGAGGCAATGATACCCAAGACCACATTGCTAACCTCTGATAGATAATAGAAACAGCAAGAAAGTTCCAAATGTATTTCCATTTTTGCTTTATTGATGATGCAATAGTTTTGTGTACCACAGCAAGCTGTGGGTAGTTCTTATAAGTATAAGCATTTTATCCACTTATTGAACAATTCATGATGAACAGGACCAAGAATATAGATCAATTCTATAGTTCAATAGTTCATCCCTGGATCTGTTAACTACTGGAACAGCTTGCCGTCAGAAGTTGAGGGTTCTTCATCACTGGAAGTTTTTAAGAAGAGACTGGACAGGCATTTGTTTCAAATAGTATAGGTTGGACTAGAAGACGTCAAAGGTCCCTTCCAGCTCTAGTCTGATTCTGGGACATTGCAACTGTCTCACTTAGCAACAGAAATTTTGGGCTCAATTGTGGTCATAGGTTGAGGACTACCTGTAGTCTCCTCAGCACCTAGAGTCATTTGGAATGAGGCATTTTTAAATCTGCGTAAAAAAATATAGAAAAAGAAATATCATAGTATTGATGGGGCAAAATAACATTCTGCTTGTTCATCTCTCTTAACTGTAAGGGGTAAAAATCAGAAGTTGGGGAGGGCTTGTCTTACCACAAAGCTGTAATTCACCAAAGCTGGAGGAGGATTAACAAAACCTTAGGAAGAAACAGAGTTTGGTTTTGTATAAAATACAGTGGGAGTAAACCTTAACTAAAACTAAATGGGGATAAATTCTCTCTCTCTTTCTCTCCACCCCCTCTTCCTGCAAAAACTCTTTTACTCTTTTATGAAACCGTCCGTCTTTTCTTGTTTCCGATTCTGTAATAAACGGTTTCCTTTTACTTATTCGAGAAAACATTCTTATTTTCCGGTGTTTATTTGGCACCTTCATTCAAACTGGAATTGCTGTGTAAGATAACAACAGGCTATTCTGATCATTAAGTTTTTGTGACCAGTAATCCAAGGGAGCATTTTATAATTTCAATGAATAAAGCTAATAGATAGCCATGATTAATCTTGACCACAATAAGCCCCTCACTGCTATATTGATTTGACCCCACTGATAAGAAGACCATAGAGCTGGTTATCATAATTGGCAGGTTAAAAATATGGCTCTTTCCTCACCATTATTCAGTCACTACCTGAATTATTTCTCACACTGCTTATTACAGAAATTAAGTTGCACTGTTTGCGGGCAGCTTAAAGAAATATATCCCAAAATACCACTAGACCTATTCTGTAAATCTTGCACACCTTCTTCATCTCCCTCCAGCTCAATCCTTTGACATCTCAATTTGAAATGTACCCAGATGAAACACCATTGAAATCCTTTGGATGACAAGTCATTTAAAGTAATGGAGATAACATCGGAGGGACAACTAGAAGAACAGGATATAAAGAAGATGCAATGAATTGCTCACAGGCTTATTGGTGATAGCTAGAATGGTCAGGCCAACTCTCAACCAGCTTGTTTGATAAACAAATCCATTCCCCTATCCAGGACTGGCAAGGTTTGTAGGCCTCCTCTGATATGAGCCATTCGTGGATTCTTTTTTTTGCTCATTTGAGGGTGGGCTAAGTGTAGTTGTGGTTATATGGCCTCCTCTCTAGTCCACTTTGGGATAAGATCAAGATGTCTGGGGAAAGGATGGGGATGGGGAATTGGGAGTTATTGATATCAGGAACCAGGAACTCTTGTCTGATAAAAGTGAAACATACCCTTGTTATACATTTATTGATTTAATCAGAGAAGGAAGGGCAAAGTCTTCACTGGCTGTGTTTTGGCAGAAGCCTAGCAGGGAACTGAAAAATCCATGGAAGTTGAACAGTTGAATTGCATAACAAATTTGAATTAAATAATTGAATTTGAAATTGGAATTGGAATTAAATAAAGTCTACTTTATTTGTTAAATAATTGAATTTGAAACTGGAATTTGAATTAAATGAAGTCTACTTTATTTGTTAAATAATTGAATTTGAAATTGGAATTTGAATGAAATAAAGTCTACTTTTTGTTTGAAAATAAATAAGCTTTAAAAAAATCCAGAAGCAGCAATCTATTCAAATCCTAAATCAAAAAAGTAGGAATCTGCCTAATCTTCAAGATTTCAAGAAGCTCCATAAAGAATTATCCCAAAGTGGTTGCTACCTTGCTTCAGTATGCCAGAAAAGGCATCTGGATTGTGAAATGAGTCTTCTTTATGACATCCAGCCTTTCATCCTCCCTGTAAACCCTTATTTGATGGAGAGTGACATACCTCTAATTCTCTGTCCTGTCCCAGGCTCTTCCAGGTCTCTAGTTGGTCCTCAGCTGCAGCTGTTTGGTAAATTTCTTCACTAACCCTGCAGCTGTTCAGGATTCCCTTTCATGGGTTTTGTGCTGCTTCTAGTGCAGTGAGTGGGATAAGGAAGGGATCCCCTTTGTCTTTCTTTGCTGCACAGGGCAACCCCTGCTTACCTACTCGAGCAATGAATGTGGTCCAATGCTCAAAAAGGTCAAGGCAACAAATGGTACCTGGAAACATTAGTTTTTATTTACTATGATGCTTCATCCATCTCTGATCTCTTTACCGTATTTGGCAATCCTAAATTAAAGGAGCCGGGATCAAGTGAAAGAAAATGGGAAAGCAAAGTGGCCAGCTAGCTAGACCTTAGTAGAGACCTCACATTTAAAGGCAGAGATGGACCACTGTGAAGACTGCAGCCCTTCAGTTCACGTCTTTCTGAACTGGCTTTCCAGCAGTTGATTGGCTGTTGAATGTCTTTGATGTCCAGCAAGGCAAGAACACTCCACCTCTCCTGGGCCAGGAACAAAGGGAATTTGCTCCCCATTATTGGGGAAAGCAGGGTTTCACTTTACAAGTTCAAACCAATCTTCTTTCCTATTACTCATAGATATTTGATATTCAATTTCTCATTATATTCCCATCTTTCAGATAATTTAAAACAACCACTGAATCCATTCATATGGATGCAGGACCAATATTCCTCTTGGATCCCAATTTTTAAACTGTAAAAGGGAACCTCGTGGTAGTCTTAAATGAGGCATCTGAGATATGAGACTGGAAGACAGTTAAAATGGTGGTTTATTGGCTTTAACTTAGATGAGGTTTGAATCTAGCCAATCCGCCTGTAATGCTCAGCAAACTGTGATTTTAAAATCCTGAATTTGCCTTATTTGTGTGCAATGTCATTAACTTCTTTCAGGCTCAAGTGGAGAGCTGCATATATAGATCTAAGCTGACATCCCCCTCCATTTCCAACCCTCGCTCAATGAATAATGAGCTATGAAGCTCTTTTAGTGAAGTGGGACTTTTAGTGGGAAGGCACACACTTTAAGGACATTTTCTACAGAAGAAAATCAGTACACTAGAAATATTCATCCCTGCCAACACACCAGGATCAGAAAAGGGAAGTGCTTATTGCTCCTAATTAGCATATATTTTACATCACCAATCTGAAAGGTTCTATCTCACAAAACCAGAGAGGAGCAATATGGATTAAAGTAGTACAGACAGTCCTTGCTTAACAAATCTGTTGTTTTATGATTGTTTGAAGTTACAACAGCCATGGAAAGGGTGCTTTACGGCACATAAAGCATCCCCAGCCCATTGTAAATAGTTATACAGAACCCTCTGGGGTCATGTGACTGTATGTCAGGTGGGTTAGGCTTATAACTATTTGTGATGTTATGCAGTCACAGGATTTGTGCTTTTTTTTTATGGTTTCCACCATTTTTTGCTAGTGGAGATTTGTCCCAAAAATGTCAATTCATATGAATAGTTTCAGTTAACAAACATAGTATTTGTTTAACAACCAAGGCAGTTGCTTAATGATGCTTGCAAAAAGGGCTAGAAAGAGCTAACGTCTGGTCACATGAGTGCCTCAACTTATGACCACACTGACTTACTACCGTAATCATGGTCATAAGTCGAGATCTACCTGTAATGTTTGCCACTATTAGTGAAGGCTTCCCTTTAGTGTAGCGGTTAAGGCACTACAGGCACTTCTCGTCCTGCCTTAGGCGTGAAAGCTGGCTGGGTGATTTTGGATCATTTTCTCTTAGCTCAACTCACCTCACAGTGTTGTAGGGAAAACAGGAGGAGGAAGGAGCACTGCTTTCAGCCCTGAGTTAAAAAAAACTAAAACCAAAACTGAACCTAAATGAATCTAAAGAAGATGGAATACAAAAAGAAAAAGAAAAAAGAAAATTAGTTTGAACTGAAGGAAGGTTTACGACTGTGGGGACAGTCTTCAATTTAAAATTAGGAGCTGATCCATGTGCCCTTTTAAAAATCTATTTCACTGCCTGGAAATATTCTGAATACAATGCAACTGCAACTATCATTCACAGCAGTAGCAAATTGTGCAGCAGCTAAAAAAGGAGAGGAAAAGAAAACATTGTTCTGCATTCACAACTCTGTCTGTTCCTGAGTTGTACTAAAAGCTCATCAGTGTTTCAGGTAGAGATGGGGAGAATTCCAATTCTTGTGATTTGTCACAGGTATGCTTGTGATACCTGACAATACCTATATGAGGCTTTATACTATGAATCCCATAATAGATTATTGAGACATCCCAGGCACATACAGTATTTGACAAAAGGCAGATGTGCATTTTTTTATGAATCCACTGCTTCTCTGTATAATATGAGAAATTAAAAGTAGTTTTGCAATGCTTTTGCTTGGATTTCTGATTGGGCATTGCAAAAACTGTAAGAGGTTGAAAACCCAAAACAGCTTTGAAAAGCATAATGAAAAACTTTTAAATGAGTTTGGAAAAAGACAAGGCTGTCCTGGAAAAGAAAGGTCCTTGTCTGCCATTAAATCTTCAAGTTGCATTATCTTTCATCACCTCATGAACATCTGGTTCTCATCTCTCCATTCTCCATTGTTGTGATGTCTCCCAATTGGACAATTCCCCAGATACCTCCTCAGGTGTTAGCTCAAGGGAGGATGAGCCAATTCCTGGGATGTCAGATAGTTCTGAGTGGCAATCTGGAAGGGATTTGGCTGAGGCTCTGGCTGGGGAAAGCGTGCAGTGCCATACGGCCAGTGAAGAGGAGAAGGAACTGCCTTCTGCATCTTATCTGAGATTACATAGGGCAGAGAAAAGCAAGAGAAGAGAAGGTTAGCCAGATTACTCAAAAGGAGAAAGCTCCACCTGTCTTGATGGGCTGCACTAGAAGCTGGCTATTTATCACAACAGACAGATGGAGGCTAGGAACAACATGTTTGTTTTCTAGCTGTGTGTTTGGTCATTGTGATTCCTGTTTCACTCTGGATTGACACTGTGTTTGGAATTGAATCGTGCCTTGGAGACTCTGAACTTTCCTTGCCCATTAGCTCTCTTGTGTGTGGATTTAAGTTTTGCCTGGTGGATTTAAATTTATCCAGTGGAGTTATTTTGTTTGAGCAACTTTCAAGTGCTTTGTGAACTATTGGGCTATTGCTCTGTGGACTAACCTTGGTCTGCTTGTAGCTGGACTTGATTGGGACAGTTCTGGTTTTCTGGTGAAGGTAATTACTGTGGAATATTAATAAACTCACTAAATCACAGTTAAATGCGTGAGTGAGTGGGGCAGCACAGTTGTTCCCATTCATCAGGTGCAACTGAGCTTTATTTATTTTATTTTATTTTATATTTTATTTTATTATTTTATTTTATTATTTTATTTTATTATTTTATTTTATTTTTTATTTTATTATTTTATTTTAATTTAATTTAATTTAATTTGCCACCCATCTCATTTTTTGGGATATATAGGAAAGGTCACAGGCTCAGCCTATTAAGAAGATCTTCCTTATGTCCTCCAGGTGAAGGTGCCAAAGTGGAAAAGCAGGTGACAAAGCTGTGTTCCAAACTCCTTAAGGAAGAAGCTGCAGCCTCTCTATGGAATGGGACAACTTGCCACAGCCAATTTTCTGTGGCCAACTCACTGCTGCCCACTCTCTGCAGCCAATTCGCCATGGGACAACTCACTGCAGGACAATTCAACAATTTAATTATTTAAAATAATTTAAAACATACTTTATTTTTTGTCATTCACATTTCATTTTGTACCTCTTTTTGCATTCTTTCTTTAATGATTCTCTTCCACCATTTCTTCGATATTAGTGTCACTCTTGTCCTGTGGTGAGTTGTCCTGCAGCGAGTTGGCCATAGTGAGCTGGCCACAAAAAGTTATCCTAGACCCACCTCTCCATTTCCCATTAGGGAAATAGCTGGACCTCCTAGAATAGCTTTATTAGGGGAACTGGCAGTACGACTCTGACTTATCAGCCATCTCTAGGAGGTATGTGCATTATCCAATGCTAATTAATACCATAATATTATGTTTTAATTATTTCTTTGACTTGGAATAGATTTATAGGAAAGATGCAACTTGGCTGCTCTTCTAAATGCAGACAGTGGGGATCAAGCTCAGTTTCTGAAAATGTGCATTTCATAACCCTTTCCTGTATGCTCATAAATGATATTCTGAAAGCCAAGAATCTCCAGAAGGCCTTTTTATCCTGATCTGTAAATCTTGACAGGTTCATTATGGAAGAAGAAACACCTCAAATGGGCAGACTCTAAGATTAACACTTTAAATCCTGTTCCTCTTTAGTCTCGTTCACACATCTCACCTGCATAAGCTGGCAGTTCTGAAGAGCTAGTTTTCATTTAAACTAGAGCTGGACTGTATATATTGGTCTATGGCTTCGCGTGTCCAAAAGAAGCCCGAGAATTGTAAACATCTTAAAAACGAACCAGATATTTGTTCTCTGGCTTCTGTCTGAATGAAGCGGCTGTTCATGGGGAAAAAAAGCCAATAGTTACTTTTGAGTGTAGAATTTGTCATTTACTCATAAGCCAAGGTAAGTGTGACAAAATGAACTCGGTCTTCCCACCTGTTTCTTTACAAAGATACAGCCTGATCTGAGGAACAACATAATGCCACTAAAACACCTGGCCATGAAGTTATTTGATGACCTCCCACCATTTCCAGCACACAGCATGGAAAAAAACAATATCTGCCTTTAGAGTCAGTTCTGAAGATCACTGAATTGGCTGTGTGTGTGTGTGTTTGTGTGTCTAACTGAGACTTCCTAAGCTTTTTTGACGTCTGAAATGGAAAGAACTTTTGTACACAGTAATGTAAAAAGAAATGCCTTTAATGATGTCCAGGATCTGTGACTTAAGGGGACTCCTATGACACTGAGTCTCAGGTAAGGGCGGTCTCTCACTGCTTGTTTTTCTATCTGAATCCTGTTGGAGAACCTCGGACAATTTTCTCCATCAGTCAAATAAAATCCCATCTTTATCAATTCAAAGAAATGGAATGTTGAAGCAAGCATTCCATTAACATTGTGCACCAGTGATGTAGGAGATTTTGTCACCCGGTTGTTAAGAACTGCATGTTGCCTTTCCCTCCTCGTTCATTTATACACAAACACAGGATTGTTGTTTAACCTCCTGTTCCTCTTATGTGCACTTTCACTTTGCTTTTTTAAATATATTTTTGAAAACTTCCCGGTATCTGTCAAGTTGATGAATTTAAAAGCCTACTAAAAGCTAACCTCTTCACCTTGACATGCTCAAACCAATTTTTCACTTCTACCTCCCCTTTTCTATCTAGACATGAAAGAAAGGGCTCTGAATATTTTATGTGCAGGGTATAATTACTAAAGGCACAAGAATCAGGATGTTTTTTTGCCTTTGTCAGTTGGCAAACTGTGTCAGCTAATGTTTATGCTGCATTTTAGTTTTAGTGTTAGCCTGCCTTTATTATATATATTTACTCTGTGCATGCATGTGTTTTCTCTTAATTTCTCTTTTGTGTAATCTTGTGTTCATTTTGTCATGCTTTTGCACTAGTTTCTGATTTTTTTCCCTCCAGCAAGGAAGAAAAAAAGTACACATTTTCGGATTCATTTCCCCTGATACACCTACTTGGCAACAGTCACATTTTTTCTCTTAATCTAATGCATTTTTTAATCTTCTTTTCCAAGACTGCATACAGTTTGCTGTGCACTGTTGCTAAACATACCAATGTTTGCACACATATATTTTAACCTGAGAACTGATTTGAAAAATCCAGACAAATGCTAATGACAATTTTCCAAGGTAGTTTTTGGTTGGTTGCTTTTAAATCATATTTGAGCTGTCATTTAAGGGGAATTAAGTGTAATAAAAGGCTTAGGATAATTCATCTCTTTTCCTACCATACTTCAGTAAGAGATCTCATTCTTGAAGGCACAATCCAAGAAGCAGAAAGAAAGTGGATGGGCACCACAACTGGCCTAAGGGCTACAGATTATCTACTTCTCCCCTACAGCAATGTGGAGGAAAGAAGGCTGGAACAACAACTTAGTTTGAAGTGGTGATGTCACTAAGTCTTGCTTAAAGCCAAGACATCATCTGATTGAATCTACTGCCTTGAATCTACTGCCTAAGCCAGGGGTAGGCAATCTTGGCTCTTTTATGACTTATAGACTTCAACTCCCTGCCCTAAGCAGAAGTTCATGGTGATGTTGTCTTGCGCTAGGAAGCCTTGTGCACAAAATCAGACTAGAACTGGGACCAGAAATGGTGTGCACAGTTTAATCCATATTCAGTTGCATGTTTGCATAGATTCCTTTAGAACATAGAATAATAGAGTTGGAAGGGAACTTGGAGTCTTCTAGTCCAACCCCCTGCTCAAGCTGGAGACCCTGTATTATTTCAGACAAATGGTAGTCCAGTCCCTTTTTGAAAGTCTTCAGTGATGGAGCACCCACAACTTCTGAAGGAAAACTATTCCATTGGTTAATTGGTCTCAGCTTTGTTCTAGGTAGTTTACTTAACTGCTTATTAAACATACTGTATTGCTTTCAGTCAGACACTCATTTGACACTTATTCTCAGGCATGGACTTAACTTTTAGTGCCTTTGGTTCTGGATAAGACCAATTATTCAGTTTTCAGATAAATCTGAAAATACAATGCATGGATAAGAAAAAAAAATCTTTGAATTGTCACATGTCATACAGGCTTATGCATCGGCCAACTAGGGTTGGCTACCACTTTGTGTCAAGTGACGTTTTGTTAGTAAACCCCATTTTGCAGCCTAGCAATGCACAGAAAGGTCCATCATCCCATTTTCTAATAGGCATTTCACAGGAAAAGATGGTAGGGGAGGAGGAGAGTATGTAATCACTTTTATTATTACTGTTTGCTTGTTTGTTGTTGTTTATTGGCTGTGACTCCATTTGAAAAGAACATGGTACCATTTGAACCCACATCATGCAGGAAAAGGTAGCAGGCAAGTTACAAACAAAAGTTACATTCACAAAGTCTCTACTTGAAGTCACCTTCTGGTTGATTTGGAAGGTGCTGCATGCATTCGAGAGAGGGGGGAAGAAAAGGAGAGCTTTCCCCCCCTTATTAGAAAATGCCCACCTAATTACATGTTCTGCTCTGTTTATTATGTAAGTGGAGTGTGAAAACAAGCATGGTTTAAAAAGACATTGACTGAAAGATGTTGCCGACTGAGCACATAGAACGGGAATCGCAGTTAACACAGAGTCAAACGTATACAGAGGTAACGGGATCAGATATAAGTAGGACATTACATTCAGTTCACAACAACAGATTCCTAATGGTTGATTCTAATGTTCTAAGAGCCTGTTTGGAAGAATGCATTAAATGTCATTGGAGTGCTGTTTCTTGGTAGAAAGTTAGGGCAGATGGAAACAAAGCTAACATATTGTCCTGGAAACAGAGATGGAAATTCCCAAAGTGATATAGCACAGAATCTAAGGTTTTGCTTCCTGTTTGTTTCTTTGTTTCAAACATAGAATAGCATTGTGATTTAATATTGCAGTCTGATTTTATATGGCTTTCTCTAAGGATAGATGCAAATTCATGAAGCTCCACTGCCAAACTTAGCTGATCCCTTGGCTTCTCCCAACCCCCAAAGGGATTAATACACTGCTTTATTTATATTTAGGTAAACAGAGATGTAGGGGAGACAACACAGAAATGAGGGCACTGTCCAAACTTGTGTACTCAATGAAAAGCATTTGTACCTGAGATAGAACTTATCGTGATGGAATTTCAAAACCAAAATAAATGTTGAAAAATGTTATGTAGTCTGGAGGAACAAAAAGATATGCAGAATCTAAGGAAAGAATCACACTTCTCTTTGGTCTTCTTAATGACTGGCTGGGTGTTAGATGTCAGCGTTTCCAGAAGTGGTCCCAAAATTTATACCAATTAAAAGCTGAGATCCCAGGGACTGTGTTGATCTTTCTTTTCAAAGTAGAAAGTGCCCATTATAATTGTGTTCACACAACTACAGTCACATTGAGGGAGACAACCCCTCAAAACTGGCATTGCTTTCAGTTATAAACCACACATTCAGCAGTCCAGGGTCTGTTTTCTCGGTTTAGATTGTATGGGATGGAAGAAATACATTTTTAAAAAAATGAAAAACTTTTTTTAAAAAATAAAAGCCTTGCATGCTAAAAAAGTAGCACATCAGACGAATGATTTTTTTCCTGATTTCCTTATTTTTGATATGCCGATGGTTAATAAGTTAATATAGGAAAACACTGAAACTAGACCTATTTAATGCTTGAAGTAGAACAGTCCTGAAATGATCCCATCCTATAATTTCATTGTAGCTTGTCTCTAAGCCTACTGTAACAGAGCTAATTTAAGAGAAATACATTAGCTCAGCTTTTTTTCCCAATCCTAGTTTTTTTCCCAGTGATCTACCGTGCATGCTTTTATTTGTTTTAAAAAAGAATATGGCTTTAAATCCTATTGGACTCAAGATAAAATCATAACTAATATTCCCTATATTTCAGCAGGGACAAGCTGATCTGTTTCAGAAGCTCCAAACTGAACTCAAATCAAAGCAGATTCAAAACACTAGTATACTGGATAGGAATTATAGCTGGTTGTCACAGGTTTGATTTTTAAACTATAATAAAATAATATATTTTTTCTCATGTTAATGAACGATGAAACCAACCCTTAGACCAGGGGTCTTCAAACTTGGCCCTTTCATGACTTGTGGACTTCCAGAATTCCTCAGCCAGGCACGCTGACTGAGGAATTCTGGGAGTTGAAGTCCACAAGTCATAAAAGGACCAGGTTTGGAGACCTCTGCCTTAGACAAATTGGATTTTGCAACAGGCAAAACTGATTGCATCTGGCAAGGACTGACTGATTTTAATCCAAATACACAGATGAGCATAGCTGGAGAAGACCTGGATTGCACCAATACAATAGAAGATGGTGACTTTTTCCGACACAAAGCAATGTTCCCAGCTGCCTGAAATCACATGAACTAGTCAAATCTCATACTGTTTGGGTAATCATGTAAGAATTTGGTGATGACTCATGGGAATTCATCATCTTTGAAAGCAAATTTGCCCATCTCACTGATTGCTGCTATGTTTAAATTGTTCTTTTTAATGTTTTGTATTTAATTTAGAAAATGGAAGAGTTGTATAGATGAATGGCCAGGCATTGAAGAACAGCAATCAAAGATTCATTTGCTATGAAATTTAGCCTTGGCAAGGCAATTAAAATTCTAAGCATGGAGGAAAAGCAGGAATATCTGATCCAAGACAGCCCTACTTCCTCTGCCTCCGATCTGATCTTAATGACAGGGAAGATCTGAATTGAATCTTGCTGAATGTGATCTGCACAGCCAAGAACCCTGATTGGGCATATCTGCTGATCATAGAGTGCACTTGATTGTGGTCATAGAAATATGGCTTGAGTTTTCCTTTATATCATCCTCATCAACATGGCAAAGTTGGATGTGTGTATGTGAAAGGGATAGGGATTAGACATCAATGTCTGTCCATGCTTAGGCTTTCTGAATGCCTGGATACATTTTTTAAAAAAAAAACAAGGGCACATGCTCACTCACAAATTTAAATGGATTTAAAGGTAACCCTTGAGAACTATAGCTCTGGGTAATCAGAAACTCTTTTTTCATCTTTGCAAAATTTCATTTTCTAAGATTCTTATGGGGAGCTCAGATCAGTTAAAATAGTACATGGAAAGATGCTGCTTGTATTCATACTAAAGATAGAACTTCAACAGTCTGAGCCTTCAACTAAATCTGAGAAGGAAGAAGAAGGAAATAAAGTTAGGTAACTGCTTTGTGCCAGCCTGGAAAAATAGGAAAAGATGCTGAATTTGGAAATTGCTGGCTAAACTGAGAAGCATGAAGCAATGCAGCTGTCACTTGATAATCCCCCATCTGAGTATATTAAGAATCCATTGAAATTAAGAGATGGCTGCATGATTTTGGGCAGATCACCTCATTGTCATGAAGGCATCTATTGAGCCTTTCCTTTTAATGGGATAAGGTTGCTGGGCCCAAAGGGTTAGATTGCTTCAATGACCCTTTGAAGAATTACTCTGTAGGAATAAAAATTATGTGGGTCCCAATTGCTTTGAAAAGCTGGTAAGGAATGTGTCATTCTTGACCTTAGGATTCGTAGCCCTAGAATGTTGTTCTCTATAATGGTAGCTGCATTGTATGTATTTGTGCTCCTGTCGATAACACTGGGCTTTTAAAAAAATGTTTTTTGTAATGGTTTCTATAAACTACCTTTTAAAACTTGTAATGGAAAATGTTATAAGTTTTCAAACTGTGTTCTGGAGTTCTATGAGAATGTAATAGTTTCTAACACTAAAGGCAAAATAAAATAAAATAAAAAAACAAAAATTGAATGCAACCATTTTTCCATCACCAGAGCCTTGTTTCCTTATCTGGATTTCTAGATATTTTTTTTAAAAAAACAAAACTAATAGTTTTTAAAGTTAAATTTTGTTTAAGTAACACAGCCTGAAAAAGGTAGAAAACTCTTATTGTAGGTGACTGAGGAAATATCTAAATGAAAAATTTATTTCCCCAACCAAGTCACTGTTAAAACTACAACTAAGTGGGACTAATTCTTAATTCAGAATTCCATGAGTTGGACAATGAGTTGTACAACTCATTACTGTTGTTAAGGAAATTCTGCACAAATTCTGCACAAATATTTCCCACATCTTGGAAACTGACTTCTCTTTTCACAAGATTGCAGATAAGAAAACAGTACAATGATCTCTTCCCCTTCCCCTTTTGGGAATGCTGTGCTCAACCTTGTAATGTCAATAATGAATATTTTTATAATTTAAAATAAAAGTGTTTCAATATGGCTACATCATTCATCACTTAAGCACATTATTTCCTGACAAAATTTGCTGGGATGATTCCCCACTATGCTTTATTATTGACATCAGGAAGACTCAAAATATGTTTTGAGCATTCATGCTTTCTTTAAAACCCATTAATAAGCTGTATTATTCACTAAGTTTATTGCCATACGTAGCCCATTATGCAATGTAGCAATAGCACTTAGACTTATATATCGTTTCACAGTGCTTTACAGCCCTTTCTAAGCGGTTTACAGAGCCCCCAACAATCTGGGTCCTCATAATGCTACTTTGGCTAATGGGGGGGGGGGTAGGAAATTAGTAGAATGCTCCCCCAAACCAAATATTTCACTTTGGGACACCAAGAGACTCCCAGACATTTTTGCTTTTGTTTGCTTTTTTTTAGTTAAAAATAAACATATACGGAAAGGGTTTTTTTTAAATGTAATAATACATTTCTTCTATCTGATATACATTTCCCACATCTGTCTTCCCTACATAGGCTGTAGTCATACAGCCATATCAACAAAAAGTGACACTATCATATCATGCTGCAGATCATGGGGTCCTGCTCTGTTTCCCATTCTAAAGTGGACATAACAGTCTTTCCCCACTGGGGTGTAGGCCAGATATAGGGACACACCAAGAAAACCTTGAGGAAACTATTCAGAGATGATTACAACAAACTGTGCAAAAACAGGGAAAGGATTAAGCTGAATCCTCCCTGATTCCTAGGATATAATAGGGAGGGAAGGAAAGAACATAATCAGGATTGTAAGACACTGTTATAATAGCTAAGTGATTCTCTATCTCCACCTCTTTAAGAAGCGTGGACTTCGGTTCCCAGAATTCTCCAGCCATCATGCTGCTGGAGAATTCTAGGATTTGAAGTCCACACATCTTAAAGTTGCTGAGTTTGGGAAACATTGCAAGAATCTATTTCAGTTGATAATTTTCTACTCAAACTCTAAAGTGGTTCCCTGATCACATCAGCTTCAAGGGGCTAATATTGGTCTTTCCGGTTCTGATCGTGGGCAGGATTACTGACAGTTGACTTGATGCCAAAACCACTAGAGAACAGAAGCAATGCAGAGAAATCTTTTGCAGTTCTGCCAAATCTGGGCTACAAACATCCAGACGATCATGAGATAGCACCAAACAGTATAGACAAATATTCTTAATTAAAAGGTCAGGATCTGAATTTGGGATTGTAAAAAAATAAAATAAAAATAGATATAATATTGCTGGGCTACTAACCTATAGCCATTCCCTGATTTTGAACCAGGCTTTATCTACTTTATCTACTTAGTTTCAGTAAGTGGCTATCAGATATAAAACAAGGATTTTTATTACTATGGGCAGCCTAAGTATGTAAAAGATATCTGATATAAGCCAATGCAAATTGGACTCTCTGAAACAGTATTAACCATTGTTGTCATTTACTTACTTTTCTTCTCTTTGGATGGAAGTTTATGTGCTGTATATATACAATAATAGTATAACTAATATGTTTATCTGGAATATGTTTGCTTCTCTGTAACTGGTGACATGGAATATTAGCCTACAAATTGATCCCAGGTTTTAAACTGTTAAAGGACTTTTTTTTTTTAGGATTAGTTCAAACTTCAATGAAGAAGCTTTTAACACCTCTAAGAAGCTATGCCTCTCATAACTCACTTTAGTAGCTAACACCCTGACTATGCTAAAAAGAAAAAGAAAAAGAGGACTTTAACAGGATAACTCTACCTGCCTGTTAACTAGAGCTTACATAGAGTTACCAGCTGTCCAACAAAAGGACATTAATTCCTTTTTGTCTTTCTGCATTCAATGTCCTCCATCCAACAGGCATAGCCTTAAAATAAAATATTGTCAGGCTTTTTGAGTATCTAACAGGCTTTCTCTGCCTGTTGTTTTTGTTGTTTTTCAGTCGCTAAGTTGTATCTGACTCTTTATGATCCCATGGACCATAGCATACCAGCCCCCCCGCCATCCTCCAGTGTCTCCCAGAGTTTGCCGAAATTAATATTCACTATGTCAATGACACTATCTAACCATCTCATCCTCTGCTGTCACCTTATCTTTCTCAACCTCTGGGTCTTTTCCAATGAGTTCTCTCTTCTCATTAGATAGCCAAAGTATTTGAGCTTCAGCACCTGTTCTTCCAAGAACAGTTTCTCTAATAAGTGCTAACCAGTTAACAAGCACAGTTTTATGACCTTAGTTTATTAATTGCCTCCTGGACTTGTGCTGCTGCCTTAAATTGCCAAGACCTTAATCAGTTACTTGCTGAACATTTTTGCCTCTTAATGGGCTGTAGCCCATTTTGGGGATTGGAAGAAAGGGTGTTACTGATGCTGAGAAAGGTGATTTTATATACATGTAAGGGAAAGTTTTTTTGTTTTTTGGCAGCTTATCACTGCACTGATTCTTTTTTTTTTTTGTGGATGCCAAGAAAATAAAAGTTAATCTGTCTTCCTTTCCCCCCTTTTCCAATTATCTGTTCTTTTCTCTCCTTTCCAATTATCAGTGTCTTCCTTCATCTGTTCAGATATCTGGTAACCCTAGCTTTGTGGTGTTTTGTGTTTGATGTCAAAAAATAATTTTGAGCCTGCATAAGCTTAGACATTCTACTTGCCTATAACATCTTAAACCAGATTAATTTTTTCCCCAGGATTATGTAAATGCCCTTTTAGCATTGGGTGGCCTCACCTCCTTTCTTCATCAAAATTATAAAAGGGGCCTCTTGCTGGAGATGTGTGTAATGTCACAACCCAGGATCAGGTACAGGACTTGAAGTGGGTCAGCACAATGCTAATTCCTTCAGACTGACTGAAAGGATCCCTTCCTATGGATATTGCCGACTTTTAGAGTTGAACCCAAAGCTGTTCATGGTCCTACTAGGAGCATGCTAGAAGGGGAAAGCAAGCTGTAGGAAGTGAAAACAGCTTTTAGATTTAAAATGGATTCCTTTTTGTTATGGCTATTCTCACAGTAAAAGTGGGTTGCCAGAAATGATTTTGAGAGCTTTGATTCTTATTGAAAAAGTACAGGTGGGCCTGTCTATCCCATATACACTTGGAGCAGAAAATATTTCTGACTATTCTCTTCCATAAAATGTGTATACATCGCTTGCCATATAAGCTACTGATTTTTTTCATGTAGAAGATAAAGACAAAGCTGAATAGTCACCCATGTTGTGATTAAAAAGGTTATTTGATGGAGATGCATATTTCTCTCGGAGTGGTATTTTGGAGAATATTCAATTTTTCTTTCTGAAGTCACAACCGCCCCCTTGCCAGATGCTCTGCCTTCTCTCTCCCTTCCTATCTGATTCTGGCTTCTACTTCTACCTCTACTTCAGTTTTCTGAACTTAACCTCATAAGATGGTTAGAAGAGATATCATACTAATTGGGACATTGATCAATAGTTGCCCCCCCCCTTGACAATAGGAGGGGCAACAAATTAAATTGAGACTGAGGATGATGCATCACGGAGAAATCGCATAAATAACCCCAGACAATCAGGAATCAAAACATACTATGTGTGTAAGAGAAAGTGGCAGGAAAAAAAAAAAAGATATTTGGCAGTCTTATGTCTTAAGGTATGTGATGATGTCCCTGAGGGCAAACAAAACCATGAAGTACAGGGAGAATAAAAAAGAAAGGAAAGGAAAGGAAAATACACAGGCAAACATTTTGATAGGCCTCACACAAATTACAGCTAGTCCTCGTTAGCAACCCGCAATTGGGACCGGCAATTCTGTTGTTAAGCAAAGCGGTTGTTAAGTAAACCCGCAACTGTGCTTGCAATCTTCCTTCAGCTTTCTTTTGCTTTACAAACGTGCAAAGACCACAGGTGCGGGGATTGATCGCAAAGTTATTTTTTCATCACGGCTGTGATTGTGATCGGTCACTAAACAAGACGGTCACTAAACGAGGACTACTTGTACTGAAACAGGGTTTTATTTTTTCAGAGGCTGTCGGAACTAAAAAAACAACTACCTTCGCTCTGCTCTCTCTCTCTCTCTCTCTCTCTCCTATGCTGGGATGGGGACAGCCTAATTCCTTGATAGACCGAACTCTTCCTGGACCGGGAGAAGCAACCCATAGCTCGCTTTTTGGCTGAAGCTTTCTTCTTCCTGGAAGAGGCAAACCAAAAGTGCCCCTCTCCCTTTCTCTGTATAAGGTAACACCTGTCCTTTTGTTTAAAAACACATGTAAAACTATGGCTTTAGAATAATAATAAGAAGAAGAATAAAAAGTTGTGTAGACTGCAGCTCATTAATCTTTTCCATCCCTTTGGAGGATGGAAGTGAGGATGTACCAAATCAGGAATGGAAGGGAGGGGGAGGGCTCAAGGGAATGGCTGGGGACTGGAGCAGAGCATGGGAAGGGAAGGGGGCGTGAGAGGTGGTGGTAAGTCTAAATTCCCCATTGGTCACAATGAGAAATCCATTGCTTTACTGTCCATGGACAGGCTGGCAGTCTGTCGCAGTTTACTTCTTAAACATATCCTGGAGCGGACCTGGCAGGTATTTAATAACGGTGTCTAGAATGCTTTCCTCTTCCTCCTCTTCCTCGTCCCCACAGCCCGGCGGGATGGCCTTCTTTGGGCGCGTCAGGCTGCCTTCTGCATTTGCTTCCAGAGCGGCTTGGGCCTCTGCTTCTCTTTCCTCCTTCTTCTTAATGCCATACTGCAAAAAAGGGGAGAGAGAGAGAGAGAGAAAGAGAGAGAGAAAGAGGCTTTAGTAATGGATGGAAACTAATCAAGAAGAGAACTAATCTAGAAATAAGGAGAAATTTCCTGACAGAACAATTAATCAGTGGAACAGCTTGCCTTCAGAAGTGATGAGTGCTCCATCACTGGAGATTTTTTAAGAAGAGATTGGACAGTCATTTGTCTGAAATGGTATAGGGTCTCCTGCTTGAGCAGGGAGTTGGACTAGGAGATCTCCAAGGTCCCTTCCAACTCTATTATTCTGTTATAATCAGAGATGATATCTGACGAATGTCAACATTTGCTTTAGGGCAGATGACATCATGCCAGAACCCATTCTGGCCAATGCTGCACTCAGCCTTTAAGTAAAATAATACTTTTAAATGTCAGGCCAGGTGGTGAATGATAAAGCTGAGGAAAGAAGGGCTAATTTCTCCTAAAGCAAAGAAACATTACAGACCAGCTAAACCCTTAGGTTCTCCTGCTCTGCCGCATAAAAAAAAAAGAAACAGAGAATTCACCTTTAAATTCCATGGTACTTACAAACCGACAATTGAGCCCAAAATTTTTGTTGTTAAGCAAGACAGTTGTTAAGTGAGTTTTGTCCCATTTTACAACTTTTCTCACCACAGTTGTTAAATGAATCACTACAGTTGTTACATTAGTAACATAGTTGTTAAGTGAATCCGGCTTCCCCATTGATTTTGCTTGTCAGAAGGTCACAAAAGGGAATTACATGACCCAGGGATACACTGCAACTATCATAAATATGAGTCAGTGGCCAAGCGTCTGAATTTTGATCATGTGACCATGGAGATGCTGCAACAGTCATACGTGTGAAAAACGGTCATAAGTCTCTTTTTTCAGTGCCGTGTAATTTTGAACAGCCACTGAACGAATGGTTGCAAATCAAGGACTACCTGTAATGTGTGGAGGGCCTATCCAATCATACACATAGTTTTCCTGTTACAGCATGGAGAATGACTCTCTGCCATTTTAGAAATAAGGTTGAGGCAGTACAATTTGGAAACAAAGCTGAGCGTTACCAACAATTTTCACTTTAAATGAGGCAGTTGAAATCTTCAGACCCGGTTGGTGTAGGCCTTCCCATCTTTTCTCTCCAGCATTGCCCATTTGCTTGTCACGATTTGCCCTGGATTAGGGTAATAGCAATAGCAGTAGCAACAGCACTCAGACTTATACTCCACCCCATAGTGCTTTATAGCACTCTCTGAGTGCTTTGCAATGCCAGCTCAATCTGGGTCTTCATTTTACCGACCTTGGAAGGACGGAAGGCTGAGTCAACCTTGAGCCCCCTCAGGATCGAACTCCAGGCTGTGAGCAGAGTTAGCCTGCTGTACTGCATTCTAACCACTGTGCCTCCAGGGCAGTGAGTATGGGATGAATTAATTGTCCCAGGAACCAGCACGGGCTTTTCCCAATTCGGGGGAGGCTTCAAATGGTACCTGGCTATGGTATTTTTCTCCCCCAAGAACCATATGTGGGTGCCAGGAGCACCTACAAGATCTGATGCTTTCACCTCCACGACAGCCAAAAGCATGTTGTGAGCTGCAAACACCACCTTTTTAATAAATGTATGCAACTCTGAGATCATCTTGTCCCAGCTAGGGTTGTCATTCCAATCCCTGGAACTCCATCAAGAAAATGGAATGCTGATAAAATGCTTAAATCTCATTTTAGAAATCCCAGAATAAAGAGTTTTGAGTTAAAAAAAAACCAACACACAAAAAAAAATGCTATCACATCTCCTGCCTTCTGCTTTGATTCTTATGTACAGACTCTCAGTCTTGAAAATATCCTGTGGCAATGAGGTGTCATTTCAATTATGCAGCATTAACGATGCACTTCACAAGCAAAATGACTTAGAGAGGTCAGATCATCTTCTATGAAATTACTCATCTGTTGGATCTAAAAGTAATTGCTTTGCCTGAATGGTCCCCACACCTTTTCTTGGTTTTGCATTCTAATTAAACCACTGTACGGAAATCATGATAAAACTCAATATACACGTGCAAAAGGATAATTGGTTAGGGGTACATTCGCAAAACATGTGATGCGAATAAATGAAAACCTAAAAAGAAATTAAATGGGATTTTAAACAGATTAAAGGATTATTTCAGGACAAACTTTTCAGCAATCCTCCTGGTTTGGATATGTAAAATGCAGGTGTTCTTTCGACGGCTTATTTTTTTAAAGAAAAAAGATCTATTAAATTAAATCAAAGTGATTAGCAGCCCTACTGATAATTCACCTCCATGAGTTAGCAGATAAACAAAGGTATACCTTTCGAGGGAAGAATATACACCCAGCAAAGCCCCAACAAACTCCTTGATACTTTTTATAGTAATTAATCCATGCAGTCACTTGATTTAAAGGCCCGTTGCTACAAAGTTCAGCAATCAGCATTATGATTGCAACAGCTTTAACTGCTTCCTCTGACATTAGTCAGATTTTATTCTAATACTGCCATAGGATTGCATCATCTTTTCATGCAGATCCTGGATGGAAAGAAATAACCTTAATAGTTGCTTCCATTGCTTCCTATTAGAATTTAACTTTCCCTGCGTCATAAAAACAAACCAAAGTTCTCTAGATAGCTTAGGCCAGGGGTAGGCAACCTTGGCTCTTTTATGACCCGTGGACTTCAACTCCCAGAATTCCTGAGCCAGCTAGCTCAGGAATTCTGGGAGTTGAAGTCCACGAGTCATAAAAGAGCCAAGGTTGCCTACCCCTGGCTTAGGCTATAGTTTCCACAAGTTCTCCTCATTAATTGCTGGTTGGGGTTGATTGGAGTTGAAGTCCAAAATTCATGGAGGACCTCATGTGGCCTACTGCATATATAATGTTACTCAATCAAAAGAACAATATACAAGTACCCTAACCATGCTCTAATATCTCTGGGATTACTTTCTCTAAAACACTACCACCCTTCTTCATCTGCAAAATGATATAACATTGACCAGTCTAAAGTACAGGACATGTTGCATTTTGTCACTTGAATGTGGAAACTTTCCTTCCATTGAAATATTAGGTATGTGAGGCAAGAGGGATCCAGTTTTGAAATGCAGTCACTATGGGCAAAGAGTCAGAATCAGCCCAAAGCCCATGGTCCTAACCTAATCTAATTCAGACCTCTCTTACCCTAAATGTTAGATAGGTGGATAGAAGAGAGATAGAGATGGAGATGATGGAGATGGAAATAAGAGAGATAGAGATAGAGACAGAGATACTGCATTTAGCATGGCTCCAAGAAACATTCCAAAGAGTTGAAACTGCTTTGCAAAAGTTAATTGTAATTTTAAAAAAACTGTCAATAAAAAAATACTGTAACTGCACTGAAGCTGAAGGCTTCTAGTCTAGCAGGAGACCCTTTATCAATCCAGACAAGTGGCTGTCCAATCTCTTCTTAAAAGCCTCCAGTGATGGAGCATCCACAACTTCTGAAGGCAAGCTGTTCCACTGGTTAATTGTCCTCACTGTTAGGAAATTTATCCTTAGTTCTAGGTTGCTTCTCTCCTTGATTAGTTTCCATCCATTATTTCTTGTCTTGCCTTCTGGTGCTTTGGAAAATGATCCCCTCTTCTTTGTGACCGTCCCTCAAATATTGAAACACTTCTATCATGTCCCCACTAGTCCTTCTTTTCTCTAAACTGGCCATTCCCAAATCCTGCAACCATTCTTTGTATGTTTTACCCTCCAGGCTCCTAATCATTGTTGATAAATACTTCAGGTTGTTCCCATACATGGGACTTAAATGTCATAATTTTGGTTGTGCAGGTTGGGTCCCTAGAGATGTTGGTGGGGATGTATTGCAGTAAATAGCTTTTATTCAATGAGGGCTGGAGGCAGGTTTTAAAAAGCTATTAAGGAATTCCTCCCTCACTCCATCCTCCTTTATATCAGCATTAATATTCATTTCTGGACCTTAGGGACAGATCAGAGGAATAAACAGGTGATAATAACAAGACAGAAAAGAAAGAAATCTAGGAGGTGCCACTGCCTTGGCAGATGCCAGCCATCCTGATCCATAATGCCTTGGCAGATGCCAGCCATCCTGATCCTTAATGTCTTGGCAGATGCCAGCCATCCTGATCCTTAATGCCAGTCTTGCTTTACCTCACACCAATCTCTGTGTAATATTATTTTTAGGCTATCATAAATCCAATCGACACCTTTATAAAAACATCCCAGACAGAAAAGGTATCATACATTGAGGGTCATTGAATCCCCAGCTGCTGTTTGTTTCCATAATTAATTCACCCAAGAAAAAAAGACAGAGATGAACCATAATTATGCAGAAGAAAATGAGAGGAAGCAAAAGGAATAATTAATGACTATACATAATGAATTTTATCCTGAATATTTGCCTGTGGTTATTTTGAGGACAAAACAGGGAGAGAGGATCTCAGAGGTCTCTTCTTGTTTTTGCTTGAAATGCCTATACGAATGCTCGCCAGCCTCTGAAACAT
This sequence comes from Protobothrops mucrosquamatus, assembly GCF_001527695.2. Taxonomy (NCBI): domain Eukaryota; kingdom Metazoa; phylum Chordata; class Lepidosauria; order Squamata; family Viperidae; genus Protobothrops; species Protobothrops mucrosquamatus. The sequence continues at coordinate 150,392 of NW_015388387.1, forward strand.
AATTGAAAGTTGGGTGGAGGTATTTTTAGAGCAGTTGAAAAGTTTGGTCTCTTTTTTTGAAGCCTAAGGGTCTTGCCTTCATTTTGTTCATATTTGTGATACCTTGGGACTGCTGTCTTTATTGGCTTAAAAATAAGAGATCTCTGTCAATTTCATTTCTCGTTGCTTCTCAATAATCCATTCTATTCCAACTGGCCTTTGGAACTCAACATCCAACGCAGAGCAAAAAAA
>NW_015388387.1:150722-161710 GCF_001527695.2 Protobothrops mucrosquamatus
TAGAGATGACATGATAGCAAGCTGCCAATATTAAGGGCTGTCACAAAGAAGAGGAGTCAACCTATTCTCCAAAGCACCTGAGGCAGAACAAGAAGAGAAATGGATAGAGACTAATCAAAGAGAGAACCAACCTAGAACTAAGGAGGAATTTCCTGTCAGTGAGAACAATTAATCAGTGGAAAGAATTGCCTCAAGAAGTTGTACATGTTCCATCACTGGAGTTTTTAAAGAAAAGGTTAGTCAGCTGTTCGTCTGAAATGGAATAAGGTCTCCTACTTAGGGGGTTGGACTAAAGACCTCCAAGGAGCCTTCCAACTCCGTTATTCTGTATTCTATATTCCATATCTCATAACCTTCTTCTCTAAAAGGTAGCTAACAATGTTCTAGGGACTCGTGAACAGGCAGAACCAAGCTCAAACAAGAGTCTGTAATGCTTTATTTTTCAGAATTTTAATGTCATGGCTGCCTCTGAAGCTATTTGAATGGCTTGAGCCATGGTTAGGTTAGGGTTAACTAGGCATGACACATTTCCTGCAATTCTTCCAGGAATGGGGAGATTTTAAAACAATTTGTCGTCTTGATAAAGGTTTTAAACAGAAAAGAGAAAGAAACACAAGAAGTGAAGTGTACCAGGTCTTGTTTGCTTTCCTAGAAATGTTAGACCTTTTTAAGGTTATTTGGGGTGATATTATTTAGTACAATTAAGCACCCAAGATGCTCCATTAATTTACATTAGGCATCTGTTTTGGGGTGGGCTGTTTACCAGGTGTGAAGAGCTCAATTTCCCTTCTCATAAGCTCATTCATTATCCCCTTCATTAGCTTATGAACAGGATTTGCAACAGGAACACGGGCATGAGGCCCATACAGATTGCCTTGGCAACAACGTGGAGATGAGTCAACACATTGGCCATCTTGCTTGTGCCATGAAGTTGGGGTACTGAAGCTGCAAATGAAATATACCCTCCTGCCCTCTGAGAGCAAGAGGGAGAGGAAAGGACAGCTGATGCAGAGAATGAAATCCCTGGAACATTTGCATTGTTTTGATGCTCTGTTGGCACCTCTTTGGCATTCTGGGTAGAATTTCCCTTGCCAACACTGGCCATGTTCCCATGCATTTCTGCACTCCTCTCAGGCAATCCACTTTTCTTTATCTTCAAACATCCATGATATTAGTGTAGCACAATATCATTCAACCTGGCACAGCCAATAGGAATCTTGGGCATTTGCTATAGAGCAAAAGACAGTAAACAGAAGAAAAAGAGGAGGAATATCAAAAAGAACATTGAACCATCATTTTTTTTTTTTTAGAAAATGCCTAGAAAAAAAAGTCACTTAAAATGTAAGTACTTTTCCATGAACTACATGTTATATACATAATCATATACATATGATTTTTTTTTCCTGGCAATAGAGATGATGATCCTAATTACACCATTTTAATAACAACACAGTAGCTCCAATAATGCATTGCTATGATACTCCCCCCCACACACACACTTTTTTCCCCTCAAAGTAGAAGAATTTGGGAAATAGCTATTGCTGCATTAGTGAGGTTGTTTGAGTGGAAGAGTTGAAAAGTTCAGCACAGAATAACAGATATTCTAGGACTGAGCCAACTCAAGATGAAACCCCAATTTATTCAGGAGAATGACTTTTGAGCAAATTGCTGACTCTTAACTTACCTCACAGGATTGTGAAAAGGAGAGTATAATTAATACACTTGGGAAGAAAAACAGAACATAAATGTAATGGTCAAATAATATAGCATTTTCCAAGAATGTACACAATGGGTAGGACTGTCCAGTTAATAGCAGCTTCCATGACTTCTTTTTACCTAAAAGAAAGACAAGAGGGGAAGGACCACCCATTTCTAGCTTGATACTCAAGTTCTGCATAAGATCTGCTATTGAAGAGTAAAAGACACAACTTTCATTCATCTAAGCATTTGTGCACAGGGGTTGAGAAGCCAAAGACATAGCTTTACCATAAGACAGGGGACTGTTCTCAGCACATAAATCAGGAGTCTCTTTGGAAAGATTTGGAAACAAGTTAGGTACATGAAGAGACAGCAGATGTCTATACAATTGTTTGTCTACATTTTCTCCAGTTTTTGGCTCAAGGCCTCAAAGGAAACCATTATAGACACATAATTTAATAGTATAAAACAGTAAGTTGAGTTATTGGATTCCACTTCATATATGGCTTGGTCTCTTCCCAGAGTCACCCTAACCTCTCTGTTCATGCCAGGAGTATCAGCAGGTTGTCCCCCATATTCAGGAGATGTTAGGAAACTTCCAGCAAGGCAAGGAGGAAGGAATCAAGCAGGGAATTAGCCTTGAGTAGCTGTGCAGCTGTGCACCCCCCTCCTTCCATGGAATCTTAACTATCTGTTCTCATAAGAAGGTAAGCAATCTGGGGAAATTCCTGTATTATAGGTAGAAGTGCAATAAATTAGTTAACTTGAATTTTACACATGTGGATCTGGTTGCTTGTTCCAGACAGGAGGTTAGATGGGCTGAAGCCTAGAAACATTGTTTTCCAGCGATGGAGCCGGCCATCTGAAATGATCTCCAACTGATGATTCATTTGTCTCTAACACTGTCTACCTTCCAGAAAAAAAAAGCTGAATATGGAGTCTATCCAGAGAGCTATTGGGACTTGATGCCATATAGTTTGTCTGGGCTGGATCTGTCTTAAGCTTTTTACATTGATATATTGATATGTGTTTCATATCTTATTACTCACTGAGGGTCTTTGTTGGCAGCAACATACAGATGGGTCAAAGCTTCCTTTCAGCTTCTTCATTGTTCCTAAGATTGCAGGCTTTCAATGCAATTTTAAAAGCTTTCTTCATGTCGCTTTGAATTCAGTGGCACTTATATACAAGCCAGCAGGCTGTGTTAGAAATGATAAATAATTAAGGCACTTAACTGCTAACTGGCAGAAGCTTGCTAAGAGGAGTTAGGGAGTTAAAATTTAGTTGCAAAGGTCTGTGATAACTGCTCTGTAAAGAATCAGAAAACATAGGAACCTCGGGGATGCTAAGATAAATAGAAGACAGAAACTAAAGGAAGTGAAAAGATATTTGCTGTTAGAAGTGTTGGAGCCAATGGAACAAGGGTGTACGGACAGAGAGGGTTTTATGCTAAGAAAGAAATAAAATCCAGAGTTAGGAAAGATATTTTAAAAAATTGATGCCACAAGTGCAAAACATACAGAGGAGTGGAGAAAGGAAAGAATGGAAGTTCTAGCCAGGCTCAAGGCAATTATCAGAAAAAAGAGAAATAGACTAAAAGTAAGCAACTCAAAAGAGATAAGGGAATAAAGGAATGAACTGGATGGCTGTTTATCTCTTTGGAATAAGGAGATCTAGCCATGATTAAGCAAGATTAAAAGAAAAGATACAAGTTTTTCTTCCTATAGCACTCCGCCCAATGTGGTGCTCTAGAGCAGGGCTTTTCAACCTTTTCACAGATTGTACCACTTTTAGGACATGACAATATTTGAGTACCACCAGTGCTTAGCAAGGTGTCAAAAACTTGATGATTAAAAAAAGAGGGGAGGATTTTGGGTTTTACTGATTAGATTCATTTGTTGTTATAGAAATGGCTAGTTTATAATATTATGGAAAAGTAAAAAGTTGAGGTTCAATGTTAATGCTTCCTCCTACTGCAACAGAGGAAGTCTGTTCTTTTTCCCTTCTCCCCCTCACTTTCCCCCTCTTTTTCCTCCCCACTGTGTCCTGCTTTTGTATTTTTGTGTTTTATTCTATAATCTAATAAAATATTACAAACTGTAGAAAAAAGGACCAGTTTTAATTTCTTCCGTGGCTGTTCCTTTGCTGAATCACTTTCCCTTTGTACTGACAAATGCATGATGAATTTATCCATGTTTGGTAATATGCACTATTACCAGCTAGCTCAGGGGTCTTCAAACTTGGCACTTTTAAGACTGGTTGAGGAATTCTGGGAGTTGAAGTCCACAGGTCTTAAAGTTTGCTAACTTGGAAACCCCTGAGGTAGGTGGTCAGCCCTTCTTCCTCTCTCCCTCTCCTCTTCTTCCTCCCTGCCTTCTAAGCTCTCCGTCCACAGTGTAGTAAGAATGCACCTCCCCCCCAATCCCTTCCCTGTACCTTTCAAGACACAGGAATCAAGTGCAAAGCAAGAAAGGTTCACACAAGCCTCCCAAAATAAAGAAACACATAAACTCCGGGTTTTTTTCTTTAAGCTGCCTCAGATGTGTTACATGTCACAATGTTGCAATCCGAGACTGAAAGGCTCCAGCAAGTGCGGAAAAACTTTAGCCTTAAATTAAGTCTGTTTACCTTCAAAGAAAACTTTCTAAAAGCCATAGACAGACTCAAGATAAGGGGGTAAAACTAATTACATTTGTTTAAAGGGATTAAACCTATGGAAGTCAACACTTTGGACTCATTGCTAGCCTAAAGTACTTCCAGAAGTGCCAATCAGCTGGAACCAATCAGTTGGAACTCTGCTGAGCCCTGACAGTCCTGCAGCTCCAGCTGCCTCTCCCTCAGGCTTGGGTTGCTTCAGCTCATTCCCCTCTCCCCAAGTCTCTAGGACAGTCGGGTACCACCTGCCACATGCCAAAGTACACAGTTGGTATGTGTACCACCCGTTGAAAAGCTCTGCTCTAGAGGACAAAGAGAGTGACCTTGATGGACAGGAGAAAAAGTAGAAGCTCATTATCCCTCAAGATAATGGTCAAATAAAAGAAGATTAAGTATGAGGCAGAAAGGCATCTTCAGTAAATGTTGCAGACAAGAGTCTCCCTAGTTCTCATGAAAATAAGGGGAAGGAGATGGGACGTACACCCAAATTTGCAAGATTCTGGTACTACAGTTTTACAATAAAAGTAGTAGTGACTTACCTGGAATTGAATTTCAAGTCTGAATTATCCTGAAGGGCTGAAAGGTGCCCACTATCTGCAGCTAAGGGGAGGAGGAACAGCCCAGAGTGCAAAGAAATGAGGAGTTTCTTTTGGCAACACTTGGCCACATACACAGAGAGAAACTGGCAGATGTTCACTAGAAAGGAAGGCGCCTGTTGGATTGATCAGGGAAGAATCAAGGCTTGAAGAGCAAGAGGAGAAGTAGACTTGATCAGGCAGACCAGCGTTGAAAAGATCTGACCCAGAAGGAGGGTTCAAGCACTGCCCAAGCTGAGAAATTCAAGGAAAACCCTGACATTAGACTTTTGCAGACCCAACCATTGATTTGGGACATTATTCAGAAGAGATGGCTTTTTAAAATACATACCCTATCCCAATGGTGGAATTCAAATGTGTGAACAACCGGTTCTCTGAATGGATGCCCCTTCCGGAAGTCCATTCTGGGCCTGGGCAACAAAAAATTAGCTACCGGTTCTGCCGAAGTGGTGTGAACTGGCTGAATCTCTCCACTGCCCTATCCTTTTATGACTTCTCAGAGTTGTATGAGAAGGAGACACAAGGTGCTAATTCATGGCATGTTTCCTCTGCAGGACAAAACAAAAATTCATCTCATTTATTCCTATGCCTGTGTGATAATGTCTCCATTTCTGTATCACTAATATTTTATTTATTACAGATAGTAAAGCTATTCTGAGAGGCCAAGAGGATGATTTGAAAAAGGGCACTTTACTGGATATACAAATGCAATTGTTCAAATTTCTGGTCTAGCTTACAACTCTAGGATTCCTAGGCAATCTCTCATCCAACTACTAACAAGCTTTAACCTTGTTTCATACACAAATAAGTCAATAGCCTCTGTGCATACCAGTCAGAAGTAAACTCTAGTGAAATATACATGAGTAACTTTTCTACATAAGATGTCATCTCCTATGAGCTTCTCTTGTGTGCTGGTAGTGGTTCTTCTTCAGGATCTGAAATAATTTGGGCCAAGCTGTAGGAGAAACAGTAGAGCCAAATCAGTTCATACTATACATCAGGGGTTTTCAAACTTAGCCCTTTTATGACCTGTGAACTTCAACTCCCAGAAATCCTCAGCCAGGCACGTGGGCTGAGGAATTCTGGGAGTTGAAGTCCACAAGTCATAAAAGGGCCAAGTTTGAAGACCCCTTCTATACATGCTGAAAGACTGTTTTCAACCACACTTCCCTACTAGCCCTTTATAGCAGATGCCCCAATGGAATTAAGGCTAACAAGCCCAATATAATATTTAGAGGGCATCTAATTTTCAGAGCTGAAGTCCACTCATCTTAAGTTGCCAAGGTTTTGAGAAACCCTAAGTTAGAGTCACCTTATCCAGACTGCAAAATTCCAAGCAACTATCAGAGGGGAGCAAACAGTTACTAATAATCCTAACATTTTACTGAGGTTTTTCAGCCCTTGGATGTGTGGAATTACCATATGCTATCTGCTCCTTCCCTTCTGCCTCTCTTTTATTTTTCAACTGTTCCTAGATTAATCTTTCTAAGGGATATTCCTTCAAGCCAAAACTCTGGTTAGAGGGGCATTTCCAATTTATGTTTATTCATTTCACTTTTTAATCAAAAATCAATCTGAAATCTTTGATGGCTTCATCTGTCTGGTGCATCCTGGCATTAACTTGGATGTCCAACCTATTCAGAAATGGCCTAAGAGTATTCAGAAAGATAATTAAGTTCAAATAAGAAATAATATGGGGAAAAAATTCTTGGAAAATTAATCTCTTATCCTGAAGTAAAAGCAGTTACTGCTCTAGACCAGAATTGCAGAGTCAATTATTTCCTTAATCATGCTTTCCCCCCAAACTGCAGCATATATCCATCATATTCCCCTGAACAGAAAAGTCATAGAGGATACATTATGATTTTAAATATTGATTTGGAACATCAGCTAAGAGCCAATATGCTGTGTACCAGAAATTTGTCAGGATCTCAGTCATTAAGGGGCATGCTGAATTCCACTGCAAATTCCAAGGCAGATTAATCTCTGATTGCATTTTGAAGAATGAAATTAATTCCATTATTGCAAACATGAATTTCTTTGCTCTTCCCTACTTCAGTCCCCATGATCCTCTAAATCTATTTAACAGCACCCCTAGCTCTCCAAAGCATATTTGTGGAATGCATGAGGGGTGGGGGGGTGGATGGAGAAAATCAGAATGAGTCTGATAGCACCCCTTAGTCTAACAAGTTTTTATTATAAAGCCTACAAACCTCATCTGATGCAGCTTTGTCCCACACCATATATCAGTGATGGCGAACCTTTTAGAGACCAAGTGCCCAAACTGCAAAGTTTATCACAAAGTGCCAGGGCTGCATCAGCATTGTGGTGCCCTTAGGGGGTGTGTGGGGGCGTGGCCCACTGGGTGGGCGTGGCTGCAGTGATCACGGCAGACTGGGTGACCGTGGCCGGGGTTAGGGTGGCAGGGGCCAGTCCCTCGCCATCTCCGGGGCATCCCCGGGGGGCCAAAGCCGCTTGCTCGCTCACTTCCTGCCCTGTCGCTTCCAAATGCCACGTGCTTGCTACTCCGGCGAACTTTGCTGGGGCAACGGTGCACGTGCCCACAGAGAGGGCTCTGAGTGCCGCCTCTGGCACGCGTGCCATAGGTTCGCCACCACTGCCATATATATTGGGGTGAAGGAGGGAAGAAAGGAAGGGAAATCAAGGCTGGTTATGTAGATGCAGGTTACATATAAAATGGATGAGCAGTAACAATTGTAGCATGTTAAAAAAAACTATTGTGATTGTTGAGACCTTTTGATGGCCTGAAACCTTTCCTATATGTTGAGTTCAGCAGCCTCTTCCTTGACTGTGCTATATTAAAAGATATTTCTCCCCCCCCCCAAAAAAAAAAATGACTACCTTGAGATCTGCAATGGAATGTTTCAAAAAAACTGATAGTCTTTAATATTATTCCATCCTTGTTTCAATCCTGTTGTCAGACTTCTGCTGCTGCAAAGAAGCATATTGGATTTTATTTAGGTGGTTTCCAGTAATGTCCTTGAAAGGGGCTCCTTCCTGTCCTTCCAAGAAAAGTGAAAAACGCCCACACATCGCAGTGTAAAATAAGGTGAAATTGCTGTGGAGTCCTTGAGCTTGGTTGTTTTCTTGCAGATGCTTCATTACCAAACTAGGTAATTACCTAAATAACTAATTACCAAATGACTGATAATGAAACGTCTGCAAGAAAATAGCTAAGCTCAGAGAGTACCAAGGACTTCACAGCCTTGAAGCTTCAGCCCTGAACTACAAATATCCTATCAGTAAGATGAAATTGCACTAACCAAGACTTCAGTTACCCATGTTGTTCATTTTTTTAAAAGAATTCCATTATGCTTATAAATGTATTATTTTCTTGGGATTGGAGGTCTAAGGATATAAGACAAGAAAGCAGTCATTGGACTTAAAGTTGACCACCAGTGTTTAGTACTTAATAGACAATCAGACATAGACCTCATTCATATCAATCAATTACTTTATAGCATTGTTTCCTTACATTTGTTTCTATACATCCAGTTGGCAGAAACAAACATTAAGATCTGCATACTTTTTTACTTGGATAATCATCTCCCTCCCCCCCCATCTCTCTCAACATGTAAGTGGTCGCCCTCCTCTTCTCTAGCCAGCTGTAGAAACTGGGCCAAAGAGAATAGGTCAATAGAAGAGCAGTGGGGATGTTCTTGCTAGAAACTGGACTTGGTATTACTCAAGTATCCTCACTTCCAATTAAAAAAGAGCAACCCCATAAATGCTTTGACTCAGTTGAACTTTGAGAAGAGATTTATACCTTCAAAATAACCCTTTGTGCATCGTATGCAACAGAACAAAAGATATGCAAAATCCAAAGTGTATCAGGTGCCTACTGTGCTAATTCACATATAATGTGTATTGTGCAAAATCCTGCATTAACAGAATTAATAGAAGTCAAGTTGGCATTCCCTCCCCTGTTGCTCAGGATTCTAATAATCACAGAATCATCCTGCTTCTTTTATTTACTAGCATGGGCAAAAAAAAAAGTTTAATTAAAGATGGGCATTGTGGTTTTTATTTCCAACAATCTGGTTCCTGGTTACCCTTCTCTTCCTCCAAATCTAACTAGTCCAGATGTTCATGAATATTTGGTTTTGGCAAAGGGGACATGAGAGAGGAAGATCACGCATGCTCTGTTTGTAACCATTATTATCTAGGATATTAGTAAATACTTATTTTGTTTCCTCTCCTTAGTTTGTCTGCTTTCATTAAATGGTTGCTGTTTTGTTTTGGGGTTTATTTTGGGTTTTTTTGAGAAAAGCAAGGATATCTCTTCCAGCTCTTCTTTCAAAACGAATGCAGGTCACATCTGGAGATTAACATTCATGGAGCATCGCTGGTACACTTGCAAGAGCTTTATAGTATATTTAGAGTATATATAAAGTGTCTCAGAAATGATACTAAAATGGGACATTCTAGGTAACAAAAATGGCAGACAAGCCAAAAACTGAGCTTAGGAGGTTTATGTTTAATTTGTTGGCCTCACTATGGTGTTGCCCATCTAAGATGTTGCATATTGATTTTTTTTATATATCTTGCTGATGAATAATCAGCCAATTCTCCATAAACAATTCTGAATTGTTAGAAACCATCTGCATCATATAAATAAGATCCTTGATACAAGTAACTCCCTTCTGAAATTCTTGGCATTATTGTATACAGCTATACTTTATCACAGCTATGATGTAGGAAAAGACTTTTTCTTAGTTAACTCATCAAAAAAGAGGCTGGAAAATTCTGACTATAGTTTCCAAGACTGTTATTTAACCTTGGCTAGTATTAAAGATATCATTGTGAATATCATTCTGTGATTTTTTTTTTTGTTCCTTGATTCTGCCCAACTGTGGGAAGATTGATAACTTGGATTGTACTTCTAGAGACACTATCCAGGGCAGATCTGATTTGTTTCTGATGCTGCTAGCTGCCTGATCTATGCTTCATGTTCTATACTGTTAGATTTGTGGATCCTTGCCTTGGTATAGATGCCTTCTGGGAGTTGAAGTCCACATGTTTTAAAATTGCTCAGGGTGGGAAATCCTACCCAAACGTAATAAAAACATCAATCACAGAATGGGGAAAAGATTTCAAAGATCACCTAGTCCAAATCCCTGCTAGGTGCAGGATCTGCTAGAACATGTTGACTGATGGCTATCCGCTCTCTGCTTGAAGATATTAAATGAAACACATCACTTCATGAAGCAACTTAATCACCTGGTGGACAGCACTTACCATCAGGAAATTCCTCCTAATATTACTCCTACATTAGCTTCTCTGTAGTTTTAAGTCCTTGCTTGTGGTTCAACAGATAACACCTTCACTCCCTCTTGCACATGACAATTTTTAGCTACTTGGAGTCACACTGTATCTGCTGTCAAACTTTTCTTTTGTTGGCTAAACAGATCCAGTTAACTCATAGGACTGATTTGCTTGTCCTAATCACAATTTAGTAATCTATCCACTCCAGATTGTCAGTCTCCATTTTAGACTGTGAACCCAGAACAAGACACATCATCTATTCTAAGGCAGAATAGAATGGGGTTATTGCTTCCTGTGATTTGAACTCTATGCTCCTGTCAATTCATCCCAAAGTAGCTGAATTCTTTCACGGGCACAATTACTAGTAGTGATTAAGGCATCAGGCTAAAAACCGGGAGACCATGAGCTTTAATCTCACCTTAGGCATGCCAGCTGAGTGAACTTGGGCCAGTCACTTTCTCTTAGTCCTAGGAAGGAGGCAATGGCAAACCACTTCTGAAAAAAACCTTGCCAAGAAAACTGCAGGGACTTGTCCAGACAGTCTCTGACAATTGATTGGACAGAAGGGAAAACAAAACAAAACAAGAACCTACCAAGCTATATCTCCCTATTCTTATAATTGTTCTTTTTTTATATTATTGTAGGTTAAATTTCATGCTATTTGGGCTCAGCATTCAAGCCTATGAGATCCTTTCGAATATTCTCTCTCTCTCTCTCTCTCTCTCTCTCTCTCTCTCTCTCTCTCTCTCTCTC
>NW_015388387.1:161810-189212 GCF_001527695.2 Protobothrops mucrosquamatus
AAAGCAGAAAGCTCAGGTAAGGGACACTGGCAGGAATTGGTTATACAACTTTCACTTCCAACCTCTTGTTCTACCACCTAGTATCTCTTACTCAATTGAAGCAACTGCTTTACTCAGCCTAATCATAGGACTGGTTCTGCACGCCAGTGATCTGTGTCAGTTTCCAGATGCATATTTGCAGCTTGCAGCTGGGACTGTTGCAGGTTGTCAGCATTTGATAGAAAACTCAGTGGAAATAGCACTTCGGAATTTTTTTCTTTATTAAGAATAAACTAATTGGAATATCAAACTAATTGGAATCAGTTTCATTTCCCCCAGAATTTACAACTAGTTTTCTACAGCCTAAATCCTATCCTTATCCTCCTGAAAAGGCAGTGCCTTGACTTTTTAAACTGCCTTGAAGACAGAATTATTTTTCTCTACCAGTGATTATCTTAACCTAAGGTTTCTTTAATTGTATGTATGTTTGCAAGCTACAACACATGCACATGCCTATGGCTATTTGAAGTTTATTTTATTCATCAAATTTATACGACCACCCATCTCATGAAAAAGTGGCCCTAATTGCTGTACATTAAAAATACAATAATAAAGTTAGTATTCTATTCTATATTTATGTCTTATTTTAGAACCTTGGCAGATTTGGGCAGAATCTCTTTCTCTCCCTCTCTACTCTGACTGGTAGAATACTTGATTTTGAGCCATGGTGGTACGGTGGTTGGAGGCTTACTCTGCCCACTGCCAAGAGTTCGATCCTGACTGGCTCAAAGTTGACTCAGCCTTCCATCCTTCTGATGTCAGTAAAATGAGGACCCACATTTCTGGGAGCAATATGCTGACTTTGTAAACTGCTTAGAGAGAGCTGTAAAGCACTATGAAGGGGCATATAAATCTAAGTGCTATTGCTAATGCAATCTTTTATCATCTTTAGTTCCAAAGGGACTATCTGTAAAGGATAAATAAGGTCCCATGACACATCCTGTTCTTTGAATCTTGAGTTTTACCCCACATTTCTTTACAGCCATCTTCCAAGGAATTCCCTTCATACTGACAAGACTCTATCAATATAACACTGTCCAATTCAGTTTAGGTTAACCAATTCTTTCCTGAAACCACCAAGTTTCCAACATCCACCTCTGTTTGAATCCATTCTAAGTTGTGACAGGTCTCCCACACCTCCATTCTCTCTCCCAGTTCTCTTTCCAAACTTTCCTCCCATAATTTCAAATTCTACCTTTCATGCAGTCAAATAAGCCCTATAATTTTTATTTTAAAAATTTTTAACAAGAGAAAAAAAGTGCACCTTTTAGAGAAGAAGTATTTTCCTGTAAGGAACTGCACCAACTCTAATCTCAGCTTTTCTTATCAGCTAGCTAGCACAAAGTTTGTTTATTGGTGTGGATTTGTGAAGAGACCAGGAAAAAAAAAAAGTCATGGCTGAATGCAAGTTCAGAAGTCAGAAATTCTTTCCTTCATTTCAGTATACGAAGGTGCTCCATGGAATAAACTATTTTAACTGAAACCTCTCGACAAACCATACCACTGATTAAAGGAAAAGAATATTTCTTCTTTGAAGACTTCTTGTTACATAAAATAGGCCAATCTAGCAAACACCAAAGTCTTTTTTTTTCAAGTCTTATTCTTGTACATAACACTTCCTAGCAAAGTTCCTATTTTTGGCTTTAGAATTGGACCTCAACCATTGATATCAAAGGGTCATCTCCACCAACTGGTCTGAGAAAATGTGGGAAAATGTTGGGCACCTTCTTTTTGGTTCCCAAAATTACCAAAAAGTCTCCGAAATTAATGTGAGGTAGATTGCCTTCCTCATCAAAAAAAAAAAAGTTCATTTGAACTTGAAAGCAAGGATGTTAAGGTGCAGAAATTTCAGCAACACTTTCCTCAAGAGCCTCCTTCCACTTTGCTATTTAAATCTGAATGACCCTGTCAGAGTGGTTAATACATGCAATTAGCACTGAAGCAGATCTGCAAGTTAAGAAGAAGCTGCTCAAGTCTTCCTCCCCAAATGAGTAATGCAATATATTATCTACCAGACAGCTATGCTTTTAAAACTGCAGTCTGGGCAGCAGCAGCTCTTCAGCAGCAGCAATCAATTATGATATTTTGGACTTGTCAATTCCCTGGAGGATGTCCGGAGTTCTTATCTAACAAAGCAGTGGGCCTATCCTGACCCGGTTATAAGCTGCTTCAAGGTTGCTATTATCTCCTAAGCTCTGGTTTTTTTAGGGAATGTGCAGTGCTGTGGATGTAATTAAATAGTAATAAGGTAAATGTTTCCCTGTTGAGTCCTGTCCAACTCTAGGGTGCGGTGCTCATCTTCATTTTTTGGTGAGGGGGGCCAGCATTATCTGAAGACATTTTCCATTGTCATCTCATCAGCATGGCTATATGACAAAGGCATAAAGGAATACTGTTACTTTTCCACCAAAGTGGTACCTATTAATCTACTTGCATTTGCTACTGCTAGGTGGGCAGGAGCTGGGGCAAGGAATGGGGGCTCACCCTGTTGCAGGTTGCTTGGATCTTGAATCTAGACTGCCAGCTTTCCAGCTGACAAGCTCAGTGTCTTTAACCGCTGAGCCATCACTTCCCAATTAAAGAGTGGATCATTAAATCAAGGAGAATTTGTGATAATCACAACATTTGTGAGGTTCTAAGGGACATCAGGAAGAAATCCTGTATCTATCTAAATTAATGGTTTCTAAATGGATTTCCCCCCCCCCTAAATTGATGAATTATTTGGGATGCAGATAGGAGAATAAGATAAGATTGAAATAAGAGAAAATAATGTTGGATAAATAGAAACATTCCTTTCTTCAGATGGGCACAAACATACCGGAGCAAACAGAACACCAGAAAAATTGAACAGACTACCTATATAACATCTTATAACAAAATGGATACCCACACTTTATCAAAAGTGCCTGATCACTCAACCCATGATAGCACAATGAACACAAGCTATAAAAAGATAACATATATCAAAAACATCCCAGAAACAACCAATAGTCTATTTCAGACATGTCAAACTCGCGACATCACATGACGTCGCGAGATGTATCGGGAGAGTTTTGCCATTGCCGGCAATGGGGTGGGTGCGGCTTCCAGATGATGCATCGGCCCTCAGGCTGGCAGTTTGACACCCCTGGTCTATTTCAACCACACAGCATCATTGAAGCACACACACCAAGTAAAGTCCTACAAAACATCTTAAATAAACCAAAAAACCCAGCAGCCAAAGAATAATAAAAAAAACAGGAGTCATCTAAAACATGCAGTATATGGATTGTATGTAGGGCAAACAGGCAGAATACTAACAGAGTGCATCCAGGAACACCAACTAGCAGTCAGAAGAACACAATGAAAACTACTTAATCTCACAATACATGAACAGACTCAACCATAGTTTCAGCTGGGAAATCCTAAACCAAGCTAAATCCAAAATTTAGGGAATTCCTGGCAGCATGGCATTGAGGTAAATTAGCCATCAACAGATACATTTCACATCATTCAAAAAAGACAACAAAAAGCTAAGAACGAAACAAAAAACATCAGAACAATCCTTACCAGCTGCCATTGCCCAGATAAGTAAGGATTAACACCAAACAAACAATCAGTCAGAAAACAATACCCCAAACCAGGAACTATGGAGAAAGCAAAGTAAGCCAGAGTAAGCCAAATCCCACATTCACTAGCACTGATGTTATCTAGTTGGTAATGAAACATCTGCAGGCAAACATCTGCAGAGAGCCTACTAGATTATTGTTCCTAAAATTTCTGCTTGTTTTGAGTTTACTGAGGAAATGGTTAAGTGAATATTATTCATTCATTTATCTTCCTCCATCATGGTCTTTTGCTAGATTTTTAACGGGGAAGCAGAATATTACCACAGTCCTCTAAAATAATACTAACACTACAATTTGGAAGAGGAAAGTGTGTTGGATATGTTCTCTAGCGTGAGCTATTTGTAAAAATAATACAGGTGGGATAATCTTTCTCATCCTGCTGCTGTTTTTAAAAATCCAAAGCAGTTTGTTTTCCAGGCTTATTCATCATGATGTATCACTTCTAGTTCATGATGTAACCTTTTGATTAGAGTTTATGGAAATGGCTGTTAAAATAGCTGGACTAGGCTGCAGAAAAAAGTTCTAAAGACATTGGCGAATCCTTCTAAAGATCTCTGCTATCATACCATCCTATCATTAATATTTTTAGCTGAATTTCAAACCCTACAATCTATTATAGAATGGCTTTAAATCTGAGGGGCTAAAATGATGCTTGGAACAAATAGTCTCTGTTTTCTTATCTTAGTTGTGTACACAAGTGCTCCTCAGTTTATGACTGGTTGTTTGAAGCTATGACAGACTTAAAAAAAAACTATTTACAATCACCCTCAAGATCAGGGGTGTCAATCTGCCGGCCAGCGGGCCAGATGCATCATAGCGAAACCAAGCCCACCCCATTGCCAGCAATAGTAAAAAAGTCACGATACGTCACGACACGTCATGTGACTTTGCGAGTTTGACACCCCTGCTCAAGATTATGACTGCCACATTCTTCTCCCCCCCCCACCTCCCCAATCACACGATTGCATTTCAGGTGCTTGGCAACTGGCTCACATTTATGATTACTGGTTGCAGCATTGTGCATTCACATGACCACAATTGTGATAATTTTTGCAGTTTTCTGGCAGATGCTGATTTCACTTAAAGACCACATGATTTGCTTAACAACTGTGGTGACTCAATTTATGGCCATCATAAAAATGGTCATAAAATCAAGTCTGGTCTTGTAGTGCCTTGACTTATGACCACAGCTTATGACCAAAATTCCAGGCTCCATTGTGGTCATAAGTTGAGAACTACTGTACCTCTAACAGCTATATTTGTGAAATATTGCTAGACCAATGTGTAAAAATAAGTATCAAAGCCACCTAAGGCCACATGATGCCCATAGAGGCTGATGGAAGTTAGGGGAGTAAAAGATACACGGAATCGAGAGAAATGGGTGGAGCTTATTGTAAAGGCAGAGACGAGGCTAAAATGCGTAGGCAGGATTTCTATTTTACACCTCTCCACTACACAGCAAAACAAGCACATCAAATCAGGACTCCAGGTAGAAAAGGAGACATGTACAAGATATGTGCCCTATTCTTTCACAGCTGGTACTCTTCTTTACATTTCCCTGTGCGCCCCATTATTTTTTCACCCATCTCTTGGCTCATGCTTAAGAGACAAGACAATGCTAAGATCTTTCTACTTACCAGTGTGTAAGCTGCGTTATAATGCCAAGCATCAGATTTATGGGTTTCCTTTATTCCCAGGACTTCTCAAGAAATTAGATTTGAGACTGGAAAAACAGATGCTTTGTCGGTCAGGTGATTACCAGTTTTAAAAAAAGAACATTAAAAATGCTTAAAAATTACAGGAGGCCTCATTTACTCATTAATTACTTCTGTTCCCTAGAACCAGCTTTGTTGGCTGGTTGATAATTTTTATCTTTTGTTACTTCCTTCCACAGTGCCTTTTTCCTTGGACCCTTTGCATATGGTCTTTATACAACTCCTAAATCAGCATCCCATTTGTCTAATCCCTCAGCCGTGTGCTTTATTTCCAGCTCAGCTGCAGTGCTTCTAAAACAATAATGAATCTAGCATTTGTCAGAAAGTGATGGAGCTCCCATTTGCCTTACTTGATGGGTCTCTGGTTTCCCCCTCCCCACAGAGATTCAGCTGCTGCAGTTTCACCTGAGGATTTCACCAGCCTTTTAAACTGAACAAAGGGATGGCGCCTTGGCATTCTCCAGCTCATTCATCCCAGCTCCAATCAGTCTTTTTTATACATCAGCAAACACATGAATAGAGCATTAGCTAAGAATAAGGAAGAAATGAGGCACTGAGAGGATCCTCCTCCCATTTCTTTTCCAATTTCTTTTCCAATTGGAGAGAATGTTGCTTGGCTCAGGTGGCAATTTTCAACCTCTGAACTAATGTCAGGGTAGGTGACTGCAGGTCACATTCAGACAATTACTTAAGGAGTGAAAACAGCAGTGGAATAGAACTGTTCTTTGTCTCGTTAGGCTGTGATTCACTCAGAAGAATTCAGCAAAAACACTGGTTTGAATTTAATGGGATATATATTATAAAGACAATAGAGAGGCTGGGAACATTTTATATATGTGTGTGTGTGTGTGTGTGTGTGTGTGTGTGTGTGTGTGTTCCCAGCCTCTCTATTGTCTTTAGTACATTGTCCTAAAGGTGGTTTTTGTCTTCAAAGGGGAAAAAAAAACCCAGAAAGTCCAGTTGTCTTCTGGAAAGCCACCTTTGGGACAACCATGAACTGGATGATTGACAATCTTCATAGATCAGACATGTCAAACTTGCGACGTCACATGACGTCGCGCAACGTATCAGAACGGTTTTGCCATTGCCGGCAATGGGGTGGGCACGGCTTCCGGATGACGCATCCGGCACATGGGCCAGCAGTTTCACACTCCTGCCATAGATGTTTCATTTCATTGTAATCACCTGACTTCCTCCAAAATCACAGGTGATAAAACCTAACAGAAGCCAGACATCTTGATTCTACTCTTGGTTGCTACTGGAATAAGGGGGAGAAGACTCTTAACACAGGTACAGCTAAGGACATCTTACGTTTACTCTCTGAAGGGGCCAAGATGAAAGCAACAAGTAGAGAAAGGCCACGTAGAATGCTCCGCTTACTTTAATGTCAATAAACAGTTCTAGACAGTCTTCTAGGAAATGGATTTTCCAGGAGGAAAGACAGAAACAGATGCATTTCCCAATATGCCTCAGGCTGAAGAAACTGCACAAGGCCAGTGACTGGCTAAGTAAGAAAAACTGTTCTCAGAACTTAGGGCAGCTAGAAGGGACTTCCTTCCTCTCCCCCTATAGTAAGTAATTGTCCCCTGTGGCCCATTAGTGGCGAAAAAGACAGCCTTGCCATTATTCATGCTTGGAAATGATGCTGCAGAAAGCAAAATGGGATTGTAAAAATATACAAGGAGACAGGGATGGAATTGACCAAAATGGGGTTAGGAAAAAAACAGTTTAGGATGGGAAGCAACTTAAACTGTTATTTACAAGACCATGTGAAGCCAAGTCTGGCTTGATTTATGCCACATTGGGAACTACAAAAGCAATTACAAGGTAATCATTTTTCCACTGAACTATAGGGCAACAGTGACTGTCTAGAGAAGGCAGGGGGGAAGGAAAGGAGCCAGCAGATCTTAACCACCAGTATGAAAAAAGTAGATACACAGTACTGTGAATAGCACAGCAGACTCTTATCTATGAAGGAATACAATAGTGGCAGAAGCACATACTTAGATATTTTCACAAATCAGTCAGAAGAGAGAGAACAAATTGGGAACCATGGGGGGCTGCTACACAGCGTTAGTTATTTGAAAAGAGTGATTAAAAACACATGGGAATTAAAGCCATAGTCCATGAGGCCAAATTGGTTGGCAAACCATGAGATGCTGTTTAGGATTGGTTCATGTGTGGGCATGCATACAGGGAATTGTAGGAAAGAAATTGCCAATTCTGTGCCTTCCCTAACCCAAAGTTGGACAACTTGGAGTTATAGTGACATGCAGCCCTCAGCCTAATTTTGGTTCAGGCCTCTAGTAAGATACATCTGTTGCTTTCCCACAGCCTGCCAATTAGTAGAAAGTAAATAAGTTGTCAGAAAAAGCATGGAAAAAGAAAGAATGAAAACAGCAGATTGCGAAAGAGAGGATGGACTTCTACCCACATTTTGTTTCCACTGTATCATGCAGCCCCAACCATTAATTTGGGCTCAGAATATGGCAGCAGGGGTAGTTATGGACATTCCTCAGTTCACCCACTTATCAAGGTGCTGGTTATCACCAGTAAAGTCCTCCATGGCACATACCCTGATTCAAATCCCTTCATGGCCCAGGGCCAGGTTATTTACAGGACCACCTCCCCCTGAGGGCATTTGCCCATCTCCTGAGATCAGCTAAGATGGCTGTACTCCAGGTCTCTTCTCTTACATTGTCTTCTGGTGGACCTCAAAGGCATGTCTTCTCTGTAGCCACTCTACAGGTACAGAGAATGGTCTCTCTCGTATATGCATACATACAGTATGTACATATTATATATTCCTGCCTGAGCAGGGGTTAGACTAGAAGACCTTCCAGCTCTGTTATTCTGAAGAGACTGCTCTTCAACTGAATGTATTTCTTCAGCCTCAGTTGAAAGTCTAGTTGAGTTACCGTTTCAGTGTACCCAAAACATCTCCTATTTAATCTGGAAAATAGATATTTGGAAATCTAATGAACAACAACAACAAAAATACGGGTAGTCCTCAACTGGCAGCCATCATTGAGTCCAAAATTTATGTTTCTAAGTGAGACATTTGTTAAGTGAGTTTTGCCTCATTTTATGACTTTTCTTGCCACATTTGTTAAGTGAATCACTGCAGTTCTTAAATTAGTAACACAATTGTCAAGTGAATCTGGCTTCCCCCACTGACTTTGTTCGTCAGAAAGTTGCAAAAGGGGATCACATGACCCCAGGACACTGGGACCATCATAAAGCTGAGCCAGTTGTCAAGCATCCAAATGTAAATCCCGCGACCATGGGGCTTCTGCAATGATCATAAGTGAGAAGAATGGTCATAAGTCACTTTTTCCAGTGCTGTTGTAACTTTGAACGGTCACTGAATGAACTGATGTAAATCGAGAACTACTGTCTAGGGCAGGGGTGTCAAACTGCCGGCCCGCGGGCCGGATGCATCATAGTGAAACCACGCCCACCCCATTGCCAGCAATGGGGAAAAAGTCGCAATACATTGCGACACGTCACGTGACGTTGTGAGTTTGACACCACTGGTCTAGGGCAGGGGTAGGCAACCTTGGCTCTTTTATGACTCGTGGACTTCAACTCCCAGAATTCCTGAGCCAGCCATGCTGGCTCAGGAATTCTAGGAGTTGAAGTCCACGAGTCATAAAAGAACCAAGGTTGCCTACCCCTGGTCTAGGGTGTGAAACAGTGGAGATTTTGAGTGGGAAGAAGAATTAAACAGGCTTTGGCTTTCTCTCTGTAGTTGTTACACGATAGCCTGACGATTCGGTTATTTTTCCACTGGAAATTTTATTTCATTTGCAAACTCTAGCTTTACAAGAAGAGGGTAGAACTGAGTGTTTCAGTTATGCTGAAGCTCCCATCATAAAGACAACAGGAGGGGAAAAATCTAATAGCAAAAGCAAAAATAGGATGCAGGTGAAAAACATGGAACTTTTCCTCTTTTGATGTTTTACCCTCTTTTATTCTCAACCTACAGATTTTTTTTTAAAGTAATGCACAAAGTGACTCTAATGGTTACTAGACAGTAAAGGTTTTACTTTGATGGCAGAGGGAATATTGTTAACTTATAAGTTACACCATGCCTCTGGTTGAAATGATGCAAATGAAAGGAAGTTACTCCACTGATTCTCCTGCATGTGTGGGTTTCCTATCAACAATTTTATTGACATACCTTAATAAAGTTCACACAAAAACATTGGCATTCAAATAAACACATCACAAGACCCCCAGTATTAGGAAACAGAACAAAATACTGTGCAGTTCTGTATTTTGTTCCTGAACAGATTTTCTTTTTATGAAAAAAGAAAGAAAAAAGCCAGAAGAGGGAAAAGGAATGGATATATTACGGAATGGTTGTAAGTGGAAGAGGTGTTATGTCCATCAGCTATGACTTTTCTTATAGGAGGAAGGGAAATCCTTTTTGGGAAAGAGGAAACAATCAGAAGACCCTATTTACTGCCTGTATGTTATGTGCATCCTTCAAAGAGTTTGGACTACATTACATGGATTTCTGGAGGGGAGTTCCTTTCTTTTAATGCAGCTATGGGAAATATTTGCAGGATTAGGGCCCCCTCTCCTGATTTTCCAGAAATTGCAGAACACCATTCATTGAGGTGGTGGCATTCATCCCAGGAGATGGAGATGAACTCCAAGCCATGTAGCAATTTCCAATAACAAAATATAATAAAGTGGTAGATGACCGAACATATCAATCATTCATATATCACGTCAGTGGGTCAACAATTACCACCTATTGCAGCAGCAGTGAATGGTGCACCATCAGAAGATCTGAAACATCGGTTTGGGGACATACCATTGAGAAAATGTCCATGGTCACTAAGAGGTGACTTGACAATACATAATCAATATACAGCCCAGGGAAGTTCACATTTCCGTCATACCACAAAGACTTCCATGAAAATCTAAGTTTAATGACCTTTCTAAAAACCAACAAGGTTTGACATGTTGACATGTTCCATTGAAGGAGGCAGCAATGGAACTTCCCACCTTCGTAGTATCCGGGAATAAAACTCTTTCTGAATGGGGACCCAAATGGAACAATCCTTCAGATCTTACTGGGGCAGCAGGTATCATGGTCCCAAGCCATGTGACAACCAGCACCTTAAACTGCAGCCTGAAGTCAACCAGTAAACTCCGAAAATACATGTATTATCCAGGCAAAGGGTGCCTTTGGGCCAATCATTCTCTCTCAACCCAACTCTCCTCACAGGTGTTTGTTCTGGGGAAAATAGGAGTAAGGAACATTGTTTGTGTTTGCCACTTTGAGTTATTTATAGAAATAATAAAGATAGGATATAATTAAATAAAAAACAAGAAACATCTGTAAATGTTTGGTTTGTGAATTCTGGATTTGAAATTACTCCGTCTTTAAAGTATCATTTCTGACAGCAAATTTCAATCAGCAAGTATTTATTTATATCTTGCTTATAGGATGTAAGCAAGAAATATTTGCTAGATGACACTCCTGGAAAACTGAGAACAGTCCCTCCTTCTAATAATATTTCAAAGGGCATCACTATGATGAGCAAGCACATTTATCATCAACTTAAAAAAAAAGGAAAAGAAAAATTGTTGACAAAGCTATGGTATTTAGATGGGGTAGATTGACTGGGATGAAAAGGAAATAAAACTATCTAGAATTGGGGAAACAAAGCATACCACTGGTGCCAAAACATTTCCAGCAGTGTCAGATAAGCACTGACTTACAATTTTCATATGGTATTTCAATATGTTCTGACAATGTACTGTACCTAACAGGACTAATAGGATATAGGATTGTTTGCAAAAATGAAATACTGTATGTTGCACCACATGTACAACCTGATGAACTGTGGTGGTGCAATGATTAGAATGCAGTTGTTGTTGTTGTTAGTTGCAAAGTCATGTCCGACCCATCGCGACCCCATGGACGATGTTCCTCCAGGTCTTCCTGTCCTCTACCATCTTCTGGAGTCCATTTAAGCTCATGCCTACTGCTTCAGTGATTCCATCCAGCCACCTCATTCTCTGTCGTCCCCTTCTTCTATTGCCCTCAATCTTTCCCAGCATTAGGCCCTTCTTCAGTGAGTCCTTCCTTCTCATTCGGTGGCCAAAGTATTTGAGTTTCAACTTCAGGATCTGGCATTGTAGACTAATTCTGCCCACAGCCAGGAGTTCAATCCTGACCGACACAAGGTCTTGACTCAGCCTTCCATCCTTCCGAGGTTGGTAAAATGAGGACCCAAATTGTTGGGGGCAATATGCTGACATTGTAAACTGCCCAGAGAGTGCTGTAAAGCACTATGGAACAGTATATAAGTCCAAGTGCTACTGCTATTGCTATTGATGTGAACATACATNCATACATCAATAGCAAAAGCAGTAGCATCAAGAAGCATCAAAATTAAGGTAACCAACCGTCCTCCTTTAGGGAGGACAGTCCTCCTTTTGTGAGTTCTGTCCTCCCTCGAAAAGTGTCCTCCTACATGTCCTCCTTTTCGATATTTGAAGACTAATCTGCAGGGCTTTTTTTTTCTCATAGAACGCTCAGAACGGCGTTTCGGCACCTTTTTTGATGGTTTTTTTTCAACTTTTGCATGAGCTGTGCTACTCCCCCTATTGGCTTTCAAAAACCAATAGGAATTTGCTGCCACCCGGCCAGCAAACTTTGCACATGTAAGTTGTCTGCAGTGAAGGCGAATTGGCAGGAACTTTGCACCCTTCCCTGCTACCCAACTACACCATCTCCTAGTTAGTCCCGAAGATACCTGGAAGAGACTGGAGCAGTGACGCCATGGTAACTTTCTCTTGATCTTCGACCCTGCTAGGGCAATAATGGCTGCGGGCGCAAGAGGCAGGGGTGGCGGGGCTGCTGTGGGCGGGGGTGTGAGGGGCGGCGGTGGCTGGCTGCCCCCCGTGCTGTGGGAGCTGCGGGGCCTGCTCTACACAGGGCTGCACAGAGTGGGCGGTGGTGCTGGCAGGGCGGCTGCAGGTGGGGTGTGTCGATGGTGGGCTGCCCCCCGGAGCTGGCGCAGCCGGTGCTTTGGGAGCCACGGGGCCCGCTCTACATGGCGGGGCAGCAGTGCTGGCGGGGTGGCTGCGGGTGGGGGCGTGGCATGTAAGCATAATTACAATATAAAATGTTATTGTTACAAATGTTTTTATTATGCATTTATCATATTATAGTGTATTCTGTATTATTGTTGCAATGAATAAAATGTTTCTTTTATTTACGATATTTTTTCTTCAATTTATTTGTGTCCTCCTTTTCATTGTAAAAAAGTTGGTCACCTTATCAAAATAACAAGATGCTATATAAAAATAAGAAATGAATTTCCACATATACTAGACTTTCCACATGCAGACCAATCTAAGAGGTTAGTGAAGAAGGTTGAGTATCTGTTACTGGCTGCAAGAAATGCGAAAAAAACGGAATTCTTTCTACAGATTGTGCAGGTAATGACCTTGGTACAAATGACCAGGTTCCTACGGTAAGAGTCCAATAATAGTGTAGTAATGTTAGTGAATTCACACAAGAGTCCTTTAGCATTTAGTTCTGCTACATAGATTCTTCTTGTTCTTTCACAGTGTACTTCCAAGCGATTAGGTGTTGATGTTTCACTGTCACTATTACATATAAATGGGATTATGACATTAAATGCAGCAGAAAGAAAATCTGAAAGATTTAAAACTATAAAGCAATGTTTATATATTGTCATAAATAAATAATCTAAGCTGGGTTAATTGCTTCCTAGATTACTTGAAGCCAGCCGAAAGACGGCAATATTCCAAATATTATCCCAAACTTCAGTTAAATAATTGATTCTCTGGCTTTTTTTTCCTCATTGCCCCACTTTCCAATGACTGGAATAGAGACAGAGCAACTGTATCAGCATAAACGCAGAAAGGTTTACATGTGTAAAGCCAAATGATCGATCCATCTGTGCATTCACCAGCTTGCCATGGATAACTGTGTGTACAGTTCTAGTAACAGCATAAAAACAAGAAAAGTCACAATCCTTCCGTGTCAAAACATCATAGCATAGAGGACTTTTGTGAAGATTGTTCTGATTTTGTCTAAACCTTGGAGACTCTGAAAACATGTCTAGTACTCTCTAAACATCCCGATTTATATAACACATTTCACGTTTTACATAACCTTTCTTCTGAGCTATAGAAAAGCATTGTGTTGGTTCTTTAACTCAGAAAATGTCCACTTTCTCTGGAAAATAAGCAGCAGCACCATCGCAAAAACATTTTTTTCCCATTAAGGCCCTTGAACAAGCACATGTAAAATATGGAATCTGCATTTTTCCTGAAAACTTCCATTCTAATGGACTTTCCAAAGCAACCAGCTATTGCAGCCAGATGAAAGAGATCATTAGCATAAGAATATCCGTGCATTCAAAAATGAGCTTACTCAATCACTTCTTCTTCTATAAATACAAATCAAGTGATTTGGCTCAGTTCAATGCATTTTCATACAAAATGCATTTTGAATATGCCTTCTAGGGGAAAACACATTTATGTTAGCTGGCTATAGCCTTCCATTTGCAGAAGACTCTCTTCTGTTGAGTCTTCAGAGAACAATATAGAGAAAATATCTTCCTTCCATAGCCCTATCCTGTCCCATGTAGTAGAGAAGGTTTCCTAATGCTCAAGGGCAGATTTTGTGAACTGATGACCGAATGAAATGTTGATCAATCCAAACTGACATATTCATATTCTGACCCTGGAAACCTCATGAATGAAAACAGTTTTACATGATCCAGTGTACTGGTGTGCTTACATGTATGCATGTGCATAAACACAGACACACTTCCAATTAATATCAGCTACTGAATGCACCAGAGGGATGCTGCAGGGACTCAAAGTGGATTCTATGGAAACCAGAGTTGGGGACGATGATTGAGATGTTAGCTCGTCATCTTTCCATCCAAACACGATTTTGCCCTCTAGGGAAATTAATTGCTGGTCAGTGATTTAATATAATACCTGGAAGCCTTCTACAATGGAATAACATAGTCATAATCCACATGCCTAAATAAATGTAGCAGCTGTCATTGATCCCAACCTCAATTTCCATGCTGTGCTACATTGACTTGGATGGATGTTCTTATACCTTAGGAGGCAATACATACCTCGTAGTTTCTCAAAGCTCCCAACATTCTTCCCCCCCACCCCCCGAGTCCCCTAGAATCATACTACCAGAATTTAACAGCACATTTCCACTAATAGCTAATGCAATTTCCTGCTGGTTCCTGGCAATTAGTAAAGAAATTAGATGCTTTAAGAATTTGGATTGACTTAGCACACTGAAAGCAGAAAACCTCATTCAGAATCCATTGGAATGAGGCTTTATTCACTGGAGAAACCTAACAGTGTCTCCCCATTTAGTGATCTGTGGCTTCTCAAAATAATACTAAAGACACGCGCAGCCCACGGCTTTACAGGTCTTGACAATTCCAGGGGTTCGTCTTGGTCATTTTGAGTGCAGCAGAATGCAAGAGTGAGATAGAAGTGCTTCCTTAATGAAGCAAAAATTAGTACACGTAGTCCTTGACTTACAACAGTTCATTTAATGACCATTCAATGTTATAACAGCCCTGAAAAAGTGACTTATGACCATCTCTCATGCTTACAACCATTGAAGCATCCCCATGGTCACACGATTCAAAATTCAGATACTTGGCAACTGATTCATATTTGTGATGGTTACAGTGACCCGTGATCACCTTTTGGGACCTCCTGACAAGCAAAGTCAAATGGGGAAGCCAGATTCATTTAACAAACTGTGTTACTCACTTAAGAACAGCAGTGATTCGTTTAATAACTATAGCAAGAAAGGTCATAAAATGGAGCAAAACTTACTTAAAAACTGCCTGGCTTAACAACAGAAATTTGGGGCTCTATTGTGGTCATAAATCAAGGACTTCCTGTAAATGCATGGGAGTCTTGCAACAGGGAAAACTGTATGAGGGCATATTTTTGTTTGTTTGTTTGTTTGCTTGTTAGATTGGTATCCTGCCTTTCCTCTAGGACAGGGGTGTCAAACTGGCAGCCCGCGGGCCGGATGTATCAAGCACAGGCCACGCCCACTCTGGCTCTGCAAAATTAAAAAAACATCATGATATGTCACGGTACATCATGTGACGCGATCAAGTTTGAAACCTGTGATCTAGGCACTCAAAGTAGCATATGCAGCATTCCTTTTTCCAATTTTCCCGCATACCAGGTAGGTTAGGCTAAGAGAGAATGACCTCAAGTGAGCTGCCAAGGCTACGGATGGACTTGACATAGGTCTCCCCAGTTCTTATCCAACCCTTTATGACTAAAAGATATTGGCCTATTGCAAAAATCAGCAAGAACTGGATTCATTTTCAAGAATTAATGGATTACCTGAAGCCCCTGAAGTTCTCCCCTAGAGAGCTGTCTCTACTATTTACTGGGTTTCTCTCAAAGGTTAAATCACAAAAAGAAGTATTGTGCATTTTTTTAAAAAAAACAACAACGCTGTTCATGTTTATTAAGTAAAAAAAAAAAAAGGATCAGGGTGTCTTAAATCCTAGGAAAGAAAACTTCAAAGATTCAGAGAGTCCTGAAGAGGCTTATCTGTGATGAAATGGAGGTGGGAAAGTAATCATGCAGATGAAACAAAGGAGACAAGTGGCAGGACGGGAGGGGAAAGACTCTCACAATGGAGCAGGAAGAACTGGAGTGACAACTGTGATTAGCAGAGCTCTTCATATAAGCAAGCCTTTGTTCCCACTCCAACTTTAACATTTGAATTTATGTAAAGGAAAATACCACAGGGTGGTTTCAGTGTAGATGGAAAATGAGACAAAATGAAAATGTCTACTTTAATCTGAGGATGGTGCGCTGCCTTTTGACGAGGGAAGAAAAGTCGGGGAGCAGGAAAAGGACAGGAGGCAAAGGAGGAGGTATATTCTTTGAGAAATTACTCTGAGCACATCAGGTGGAAGGAACATGTGTGGGATGGGGCTGAACTGGGGCAGCAGACTCTGCCCTAGATATATTCCAAACCATTCTACAAACACCAGATGGCAGAGATTTTTCTTCCTCGGCACCAGGAAGTCAGCAAAAAGCCATCCTCCTCCAACCCGGGGAGATACATATGGCAGATTTGTTCCACCACCCATGAAAGGCAACAAGCGAAGCCTGATTTCACAGCATTCCTAATTCCTACAGCACATGGAGCCTCTATTGTATTTCTGGGAGGGAATCGGAACATTCAGTGGTACAAAGACAACGCAAGGATGCTTATTTTCAGGGAGTGGGGAGAGCGACTGGGGTAGAGTGAAGGGGACACTGTCAGAACTGCCATCTTATGCTGAGCTTCGCAAACATTAGCTACCAGCCTGTCATAGACTATGGAGGGAGGGTGCTGGCAGAGAGGAGAAACCATACTGCTCAACGTACTTTCCAGAGACAGCCGCTCAAGGTCAAATTACAGAGATTGGAATGTCACAGCTAATGGCCCACCATGGAAGAGACTGCTTCCCAAAACAATTTATTAAAAGTTAATTGGACAGAATGGACCTGCAAAGGGGAGGGTCAGGGAAGGGTCTAACAGGGGAAAAAGTTAACTGGGGGGAAATTGATGCATGAATACTTAATTCTGGCTTTGCTTTACTATAATCCACGTGGCTTTTAGTAAAAGTATACCTTTCACTACGCAATGGAGTCAAGGGTCTTTCTTTGCTAATGGACCAAGTTGGGGCAGGTCTGACAGATATATTTGACGTGAAGAAGATCCCAGCAATTGGGTAAGGAAAGGCTTCACCATCAAAGTTTAGTCACTGTTAAGTCAATCTTTTATATTGATAATACTGAATCTTCTTTTAAATCACACAAAAAATGGCTGGAGGGAATCTCTGAATACAGAATGACTACCTGCCCATTTCTGCGTTATATGTTGTTCAAATATCTCAGAAAGCAATTGTCCTTCCGACTTCCCCTCTAAAGCACCAAGTGAAATTATCCTGTAATGGAAAGATAAAGTAGGTGTAAATAACTAACAATGCAGAAAGATTAGTTAGCATCTTTGTAATCTGCTCCAGCTTCTTTTGACCAGCCTTCAAAATTGTCAACAGGGACAGCTGGGCTGATAATGGCTACTTTTCATAGGAACAATATCACATATGGTTTTGGAGAGCTGCTGCTCCTCAGGGAGGACAATTCAGATTAAATGGGCCAGTAGGTGATTCAATACAAGGCATCATCCTGCAATTTTTAAATATCTGGATTAGTTTCCCTGACAGCAGCTGTTTTTTCCCACAGGCATTTGGGATAGTAACTATTTTGGAAGGAAGCCATAATTGACACAATGGAGAAAAGTATGATGGCTTTCTCGAATAGAGCTTTCATATAATGCATAGTACTAACAAAAAGAAAGAGTAGACTAAGTTGTTAGACAAAATTTTGCAATGTACGTCTTTTCTTGCTAATATTAAGGACATTTCTGGCCAGTTTGGACCTATTTTGACCAATACTGTAGGTCATAAATAGAAGCAAACTTCAGTTTTATCTCAAGTCTGCTTCCATTCCATGTAAGCTAAGATATCTAAAGTCTGTCTTTAAGATAACATACTATTGCTGGTATCCCATCAAGTAGAATATACACTGATACACTCAGGATAAATTCAGCTAGGATAAGTTCAGCTAGAACAGCTTGATGACATAAGCTGCAAAAGGAGGAGGGAAGCTATCAGGAAGGACCCAGAATTGATCTTCCCAGCCTAGAAGATCAGAAGTTAAATCCACAGTAGCGCTTGATATGAATCAAAAGCTAGTCTCTCTGTAATTGACTTTCCACAGCCTGCTACCCTCTGGATGTATAATTTTCACCTGGTAGAAAATTATAGGGCTTGTTGTCTCAATACAGCTGGGGGACACTAGACAATTCTAGTGGGACTAATACTAGGAAGCTCCATAATCTCTGGGAAGATTGTAAAAAAATATAATTTCTAGGCTTCTGTGAGAAGTTGGTAGGTGTTCCCATACATACTCAAAAATATAATTCTAAATTCAAAAGGCCTACACAGGTGTATGGATGGATGCTTCTACAAATGACAGATACATGTAATATTTGATGTAACTAAAGGACTAATCTTAAATAATACTTAAATATGTTTGCTTGGAAATAAGTTCCCATTTCAATATTTGTCTAGTGGGTATGTTCAATATTGGAGCCTTAGGTTTCATCTCTTGGTTTCATTGCTCCATGAAATACACTGTCAACTTTTATTGCCATTGTGTAGGGTTTTGAAGCAGAAAAGATTTATAAGAGGGTAAAATTGCTTTTATATTACTTTACTGCTCTACTACATCCAGGACAATTGACAATCTGGAAATGGCTTGATATTTTCAATATAATTAATATTTTCTATCATGTCCATTTGAATTGTCCAGCTGAAAAGCAATGCAGCAAATGACTTCAGGAGACCACCAGGGATATTAAAAAAAAAACAGGATTTGAGATTTTTGTTCCAAAGGTCTATCATTAAACCAAGCTGGTGTGCTTTAAAAAAAAGTGTTCCATTTAAATAATAACAGAATTAATCTTCCTTTGCTCACAAATTTATAGAGATGCTAACTTTTACCATGAAAATAGAAATGTCTGCTATTTGGAAGAGGAACTATGACAGAACTAGGTAAAAAAATAATGTCCAGCAAAATTACATAGACAAAAAACCACAATGTATTGTCAATTCTATGGTTTTCCCAGTTGTAAATGAGTTGTGAAAACTGGACCATTAAAAGGAAAAATATTCCTTGTATCGTAGTGCTGGAAAAATAGTTGCAAATGTATTAGACTCTAAAAAGAATAAATCACTTAATGCTCAATAAAATAAAACATAACTTTTCATTGGAAGCACTAATCGTGAAACTAAATCTTAAGCCTTTTTGGATACATAATGCAAAGGCAAGAATCACTGGTGAAGAACCTGTTGTTTGGAAAAACCAAAGGAATAAAAAAAAAGTGGCCAGCAAAAGTCAAAATGGCTAAATGATGACACAAACAGGAGCTGACAAGAGCTTCAAGAAGCAGTTACTGAGGGACAGTGATGGCAAAATGATACCAATGGATCATAAAGAGACCAGAAGCAATCAAACATCTATATGATGCAAATACCCACAATCAATATAGATCAGTATTTCTCAACTTTGTCAGCTTTAAGATGGTTGGACTTCAACTCCCAGAATTCTCTAGCCAGTGTACTGGCTGGGGAATTCTGGGAGTTGAAGTCCACCCATCTTAAAGCTGACAAGATTGAGAAACACCGATATAGATGATTTCTTCTTATATTCCCTTCAAGGTTGAATAGAGACCCTTTCCAAATGGCTGCTAGTGTTGTCATTCCAACCATAAAAAGTATTTTTATGTTGCACTACAAATCTCAGCAAGGGCCCTTGTCATTCTTTCTTGAGCCAACAGCAACCCCTTCAGCTGGCTAATGGGGAGAATTTAAAACACCAAGCAACTGGCAACTCACCCATTTCCTTGCAACAATGGGAAAAAAATTATTAAACACAAAACCACGGGGACCAATTTTTATTTACTTAAACCATTTGCATAGTTGCCACTTAGAGCCAAACTCTGGGCAGCTTTCAACCAATAAAAACTATATGTACAATTGTGAAAGCAAAAAAAAAAAAAGTAATGAAATCAAAATCAGAAAAGCTTGACACCATAGCTACACTTCTCTGATATAATTCACAACTATGACCTGACTCAGTCCCAGTGTTTAGGGCAGACATGTCAAATTTGCGACATCACGTGACGTCACGTATCGGAACTTTCCCCCATTGCCGGCAATGGGGTGGGTATGGTTTCCTCATGACACATCTAGCTCTAGGGCCGGTAGTTTGACACCCCTGGTTTAGGGGAAAATCTAGGCCTTCAATACTCTCCAGAAGTTTAAAAGGGGAGAGGGCTGTCAGATCTCAAAGGAGAAGGTGTTATGATTGGGAGGGGGTGTCTGTCACTGTAAAGCTACCCCTCAGAAAGGCCAGAGAGCAATGGAGGAACTGATGCTTTTATTTCAGGACAGAAGGGACAGCCCCAAGAGATGGAACACAGTAGGGGTTCCTGATAGTGAGGAACTGTTCCTCCTGCTGCCACAGAGGAAATATGGCAAGATTATGTTCATAGCAACGGCTTTGGAGTAGTGGCTGAGCCCATTCATTTGTAAAGTGAATCTGCTCAGAGTAGAAAGCCTGTCAGACTCCAGACATTGTAGGTCATGCAAGGAACCCTTGACAAGGAACAGCTCATACTTTTGACTTCTGGGAAATATCGTTACCCACCGAGTCAGTTTTAAAGGCAAAAAGTGGTCCAGATCATTTATCAGACAATGACTGTAATGTTGAAATTGAACCCTTCAAGTAAACAAACAAATAAATCCAATTGTCTTAGATAGCCAAGACCAGACACATTGCCTTCTCCCTCAGAAATCCTAGCACAGCAGCTGGCAGCTTCACTGTTATTTCCAGTGAGGGAAATATTTATTAAAAGTAATACAGTGCTGAAATCCATTTCAATTATCTTCCCCATGCAAATGTGGATACTTTTTTGTTACCTCTTGCTCAGGATAGTTCTATGTACAGTATATGTATATATATATATATATATATATATATATATATACACACACACACATACACATATATACACACACACATATATTTTCAGGGTGCCCACCAGCTTTTCTCAGTTGACTTGATGTCCTGAATAGAAAAGGTCCCAGTTGTAGGAATGCATGGCTTTGACATCAAAATGAATCATGGAAGAGAGGGAAGACCAAACTGTGGGAGCAATGATGATTTAAAAAAAGATAGACTCACACCCAACCACAACTGCCTTATAACATGGACAATGTCAGAACTCTACCCCTCATCCATGAGAATTTCACCATTTCTTTTGTCCTTGAAAAGATGTTGGTGAATCATTTTTCACATCGAACTAAAAGAAGAAATATTCAGGAAATGGTTTGGCACAGCATTACAGATAGTCCTCGACTTACAACATTTCCTTTAATGACCATTCAAAGTTACAACAGCTCTGAAAAAAAGTGACATGACCAGTTTTCACACTTACGACCACAGTAGCATCCCCGTGGTCATGTGATCAAAATTCAGACACTTGGCAATTGACTCATATTTATGATAGCTTCAGTGTCCCGGGGTCATGTGACCTTCTGACAAGAAAAGTCAATGGGGAAGCCAGATTCACTTAACAACAGTTTGACTAATTTAACAACTACAGTGATTCACTTAACCAGCAAGAAAGGTTGTAAAATAGGGCAAACTCACTTAACAAATGTTTCACTCAGCAACAAAAAATTTGGGCTCAGTGGTAGACATAAATTGAGGACTACCTGTACTTTTAAATCATAAACTACTTTGAGAGATACCTTTTCATGTGAAAGAAAGCAATATAGAAGTGTTAGTAACATAAAAACTGGAAATATTAAAAGACACATAACTGAGAAAAATGCTGCCAAATTTAATTTTTCATGGCAAATGTACATGGTTCATTGATATTTTTCTAGAAATGGAACTGCACCGAAACTGCATTAAGAGATGGAAAATCAGAACCAGATCTGCCTAACTATAACAGTTATTAAATGATGATGCTTAGTAATCTAAACAAAGCCATTCAGGAAATAGAAAGAAATATCAACATACTCAAGAATTCTGGAAGACAAAGCTTAGAGATAGGGATAGAGATATATAAATAGCCACCTAACCATAAATAAAACCCAAAATAACCTTCTGAAGGTTGGGCATGCTCAGTAGTTACCGAACATGAAATTTCCTGAGCATGATAGGAATGGCCAGATGGTGCTACGGGCAAGCATGGTGAGAGAGGAGCAGACTTCCTGGATCCTGTCAGATTGCACTGTTTCATGGAAGGGACTCAAAGCATGCTCACCCTGTCAGATCTTGTGGACAGGATGAGATAATCAGCGATAAATGGCTCCTAACCTGGTCCATGCATTTGACCTTTCTTGGAATTTTGAGACTTATTGAGCAACTTCAAATATAAATTCTCACCAGATAAAGGCTTATTTCAGTTCTAATCAAACCCATACTGCCACGATGAGGGACAGTTATCAATTATACATCATACAAGAAACGAATGTGAGCCAATTACTTTGCAGTGGTGCATCTCTAGCTATTAGCTCATCCTTTGCTTCAAAAATAAATAACCTTCCTTTGTCCTTTACTAGCTCTGTGTGTTTCCTGGAGCAGTATCTCATTATGTCATTCAAACTATACAAGAGAGCCAGTTCTTCCTTCTCAGAGACAAGAAATACGACCATTTTAAATTGCATTGTACAGCTTATATAACATACCAAGTGTGACTAGATATCCCCCCCCTCCCGCCCTTTTCTGATGAAAGCATCTCTATTGAGTTAAAGCAAAATTAAACAAGTTGAAAAGCAATGTACAGCAACGGGGATGATCAAGCATTATGGTCAAAAAGTTGCAAATCTCCCTTAATAAAGTCACGACCTAAAAGATATCGTAATTCATAATAACATGGCTTTCTTTAGAAAACAGTTATCTGTAATTATTTATTTTCCCAACATTTTCACTAAGAAAAATAATTACTAATCTTAATCTATGACCTGCATCACAGTTCTTAACTAATTCAGATTCATGTTGCACTGACCTTTACCATGAGCATTCGAACAGAACAAGACAGGTTTTTCCCAGAGATACTGAACTACTGCTACTTTTGTTCATGCTTTGAGGATTTTAAAAAAAATGCTGGAAGAAGGTAACAGCAAATCTATAATGTTTGCCATAAGAAAGCAACATGGACAGATATTGTGCGGCAAAATCTCCATTAAATCCAAAGAGACACATTTCTACCACTTGCATTAAATAGAAGTCTGTTATGCTGGTGGTATACATGGCTCAACACTAAAACTGTTCAGCATTTAAATAACTTTGAGTAAGGAAGGTCTTTGCCTCTTGAGTAAAATCTCTAACAGAAAACCATATAACTTGTAACACTCATAGGGGCCTGATGCCATAGATCAGTGAGTCAAGATCTGGTCAGTAGTATTTATATGAATTTAGATAGTTTTAGTACCCAGTATAAAGAGAGGGAAGAAAAGAGCGAGGAAAAGTCAGATTTTGTACTGGGTGCAGCACATAGACACTTGTGGCATGACTGCCAGCTGCCACCTTATGCATGCTGTGCTTCACTGTTCTGCAGTGCCAGACTGCCATGAACTGTGGGGAGGGGGGGCAAGGAGGGGAATGTTGGGGAATCAAAAGTAGAGACTGTACCTCCTTGGGATGCTGCCTCAAGGCCATCCAGCTGGAAGAAGAAGGGAGTCGCATATCAAGTTGCACTTGGATTGACCATTATGAAAACATATTGCATGGCTTTGATTGGTTACAGTGGGGTGGGCAACAAGGAATAGTTGTGGGGGGAGTAGAACTTAGAGATTTTAGTGTGAAGTTCTCATTTCTGGCTATGCAATGCTGCAATACACTCAATCTCTAATGAAACTATATCTTTCTCAACAAACGGAGTCAAAGATTGTTTCTATTTAGAAGTTTAAGTTGTGGCCAATCTGACAGATAGCCAGAACTGCATTCTTTTATAGTTAATATTCAGTTACATTATCTTTCCTACATCCTTCCCCACAACCAGAGATGCCAATGTTTCTGGTTATAGTTCTCTCTCTCTCTCTCTCTCTCTCTGTGTATGTACGTACACATGTATACACAAAACATCATCTGCAAATAGAAAATCAACGTTTATTTAATTTATATACCATTCATCTCACTAGCAAGAGTGACTCTGAATATCCATGTGTCTTTGGAATTTCCCTCCAATTTGCCACAAGTGTGTTGAGACACCACTTTTCTCATTGAAGAGATGGCTGAATGTTTCACCAAAGAAAAATGGGTACTTCTGTGCATGGAGCAGAGAGAGCTATGACGGGATTAAATATTCTCTGGAATAGAACACATTACCTGGCTGCAGAGAGAAACAAAATCCACTGGGCAACTTATATAACAAAAAGTACTTGTTTTTCCTATCATAGTTTCAAGAATATGTTATTCATTCTTTTTTATGGATATAGCATTTATTATTTAAACCTTTCTTAGTTTATAATGGAAGTTATATAAAAAGAACAAAGAGGGAGTAGTGACAGGAATCAAAATACCAGTTCTTAAAGTCATCTATGAATTCCCCCCAAAGAGATTTTGTGATTAATATACTAACTTTATTACACTGTTCTATTGATTAAGATTTTAATTTAAGCAAAAATTGCTTGGAGAAATACAATTCTATATTTCTCTATGGGGTTTAGAGCATTCATCTCAGTAATGATGAGAAGGAAGTCTCTCCTGTATTGAAAGTTCTTGCATAATTTAGCTTTTAGGTAGGTAGAAGCTATTTATCCACGTACAATTATGAGAGAAAGGCTGATATTATTAACTGAATGCCTTCGACGGGCCCGTATTCTTGTTAAAGAGTGCATCTAAATATTCATGTATGATTATGAAGTGATTGCTATAGGCTGTAAATAAGCAATGCAGAGAAGTGAGTTAAATCGGGCTATTGGCAGAAGCCCCTATACCAGTATATGAAAAAAATATTTACGTTTTCCATGAATATTCCTCCAAATGGCCTAATAAAAGAACTGACAATAGAGTGGGCCAGAACTGTTGTGAAATTCAATTAGCATGGCCAATCTGTATGCCTCTTTCTGTTGACTAACAGCCAGAATTATTGATCATCTTTGAAAACTCTTCTTGGAATTTCAGAATTGTCTACTGCCGTTTTTGAGTTACAGCCGAGGCATTTTTTTTTATTCATTCAATGTAGATGGCCACCCATCCCACCCAAGCAACTCTAGCTGGAGGACAGAAATAAAAACATCAGTATAATAGTAAAACAACAAGACACAATAAAAAAATGACATCTAAGATCATCACTGCAAATAACAACGATACATACATTCACCTACTCTCCCAATCTCCTTTCCCAAGAGAACAGCCAGAACTTAAGGGTCTTTCAAAAGACCAGCAGGGTTGGGACAAAGCTAATCTTAAGGAAAAGCCAGATACAGTATCAGAAAAGGCGCACTTCCTTGGTCTACCACATCTGATTCCTTAAAAGATAAGAGTATGGAACATGTCTCTCCTGCCAGACCTGATGGAGTAGGACCAGTGGTGGGATTCAGCCAGTTCATACCAGTTCAGCAGAACTGGTAGCTACTTTTTTGTTGCCCAGGCCCAGAATGGACTTCCGGAAGCGGCATCCATACAGAGAACCAATTGCTCACATATTTGAATCCCACCATTGGGTAGGACAATTGGAAACAACTGGAGAAAGATAGTCCCTCAGATACTTTGGCCTTTTCTGTGAAAAGCTTTAGTAACCAGCATGTTGAATTGTACTCAGAACCCTACTGCAAGCTAGTGAAACCTGCAAAGCAAAGATACAACCTGGGCATATAAAGGTGCCCCCACCACCACATTCTGAACTAACTGCAACTTCTACATGTTATTCAAGGGCAGTAAGAAAGTTGTCTAAAACAGCTGGAGGAGAGTCTAACAATGGTGATTTGTCCCTTTCTTAAGACACCATTTCCTTAAGCATTGATTGGACCATCTCCTTCTTCAAAAATGGATTCACTATTGCCAGAACCTACTTGCATGTCCTGGGAAGTCTTAGTTAACTAGAAAAGGTATAGGTCTAGTATGCAGGTGACCAAGCTTGCAGCCCTAAGAACTCCACCCACTTCCTCAGGACCAACAGGATCATATTCAGTTCAGATAACATTGCAAGGTTAACTCCATAGGATCTGCCTCAAGGCCTTAGCTCAGCTTGGAGAAAATCTGAGCAACTTTATCCATCTAATGCCTAGCAGTTTTGTAAAGGAATCTCTAGCTCAATTAAATCATGCACCAAGCCTTCAAATGGCAGCAATGGAGTACCAAATACTCCTGGATGACACAACGGACATCAGATTTAATGAACTATAGTTCCAAGAATAATTTGTCTTGGCTATGTTGGCTGGGAATGGTAAGATTTATAGCTTACTGTAGCAACTTCAAGATTTTCACTTCTGGTCTAAACCTATTCCAATCTAACTTCTGACCAGATCAATTGCTGGCAGTTCTTTGTTACCCTTATATTAATAATTTGCAAACTCTCATGGATACCATCAACTGTGGGATTCTGTAGTCCACAACTTTTAGAAAGTTGTAGGTCATGTGTCTTTGTGATCCCATTTCTTCCTGCTTATGGTCATATTTTCTACTTTATGGAAAGTATCTCAGTAAGAAGACAAACCAGAGGCTTTCAATCTACCTAACTCCAGTTTGTACTTGAACGGTAGATTAGGAAAGAATACTTTATATTTGATTTCTGCTTCAATTATAGCAATGACTTGTATGTTTCCAGGTTTATTATTCATTAGAAGTTTTCTGCCAACTTTTTCTTTTTCTCTCTCTTCTCTTTTTTATGAGGAGAAAAACTGAATCTTACATATATCTGTAGTTATCTGTATATTGTGTGACTGTGGTTGTAACTCATTCATGCCTGGAAGTCTTCTGATGTTGCAGTTGCCATGCTACGGACATGCATGTGTGAACCAATTCAACAGCTTCAGAGATGAAGGACTTTAGCAGTCAACACCAGTGCTCTGCAGTTCATTTCAGCTGAATATAATAGGTTATTAAACATTCCTTCCCATTACACACTTTGAGAACCAATTGAATTGACACTTATTAGGAGTAGAGGAAATGTTCCAAATAGTGTAAGTCTACTCTAGTTGAAATGAATCACAAGAGGAGCCAATTTATAAATGCCTTATTGAGTAGACATTATAATGTCAATGTGCAAAAAAGCTAAACCAAGCCAGCTGAGGTCCTTGGAATAAATTACAATGAAATTACTTTCTCTGAGGGGGGAAAGCAAGTTGCCTCACAGCTGCAGCATTTAATATTGATGTAATCACTCTGCC
>NW_015388387.1:189995-197178 GCF_001527695.2 Protobothrops mucrosquamatus
GGACTCCGAGGTCCCTCTCACAGTTACTACTATTGAGCAAGGTGCCACCTATGCTGTACTTGTGCAATTGGTTTTTCTTGCCTAAATGTAGAACCTTGCTTTTTTCACCATTGAATTTCATTTTGTTAGATAGTGCCCAGTGTTCAAGTCTGTCCAGATCCTTCTGTATCTTAAGCCTGTCTTCTGGAGTGTTGGCTATAGTATGATATTTTGCAGCTGACATGATATTTGACATTGAGTGCTTGACACCTTCAAAGTCAGATATGTCAGTCAGTCTGTTACACTCCAGGCTACAGATAATATTTGATACTCAAGAATTTAATTTTCAAGTTCACATCTGAAAATGTGAATTGTAAAATATCTATTGTTGAAATTATTAATAGTG
Organism: Protobothrops mucrosquamatus; assembly: GCF_001527695.2. Taxonomy (NCBI): domain Eukaryota; kingdom Metazoa; phylum Chordata; class Lepidosauria; order Squamata; family Viperidae; genus Protobothrops; species Protobothrops mucrosquamatus. The sequence continues at coordinate 190,381 of NW_015388387.1, forward strand.
TTACTTTGTTTTGCTGGTGTTAATGTTCACAATCTCCACCAAACAAATCTCCACCAAACAATCTCCAACAAACAAAGGAAGACCCCAGGTTCTAAATAAGCAGGAAGTCTTTTGAGCTTCACTATTTTTAAATTGCAGAAGGGAAGGAAGGAAGTAAGTCCATGCAGTTTACAAAATATCAGAACCAAATAAAATAAAAGAACAGGTAGGAATCCAACAGAAGTAGAGTTTTTAAAAATGATGGGCTTAGCTAAAGAAACTTGGAGATAAATTGTTATTAGAAGCTGGAATTATTTCACTATATAGTGATCTTACATGTTGTTGAATTTTAATCTTGAAGGAAATTGGACAACTTCCTGAATAAAAAAAAATTCCCCTTTAAATAATTCAGTCCCTTCTTTGATGATCTTTAGGTGTCCTTTAATCCTGTGTCTAACTGTGCCATTTTTCTGTAGGATTTATTGATCAGCCCTTTAGAAAAATCCCAAAAAATCTGATGAAATATCCACGGATACCAACATTAACTCCAAGTTATTTTTTTTATATATTTCTCCACATTTTTAAGTTGACATTTGCTTTTAAGTTACATTGAATTTGAAAACTACCAGAATCCAATTAATCCATTTTAATGACTTTTACTTAATTGTTAAAATTATTTGTGATTGTTTGTGACCTGGTACCACTTAATCAGAGCTATTCCCTAAGAACCTTTTTTTAAAAAACCCTCAAACTTTAAAATTTAAAAGTAAAATAATTGATATACATTTTTAAGTAGGCACTGTTTTTATTGCTATTGTTCTTTAATACATTTAGTGTATATGACCACCCAACTCAAGTATAGGATTCAGGATGGGTAACAATATTTTTTAAAAGTTTATATACTGTATAATATGAAATATACAGCAGCTCAGAAAAGAATTTAAAAAATCATCAGTCCAACTTTCAACGTATCCAGGAGATGGGTTCCATCATGCACTTGGGGCCCCAGGTTCAAGCATAGTGTCAAATCTTCAAGGCTTTATAGAGGACCAACAGGATCAGGGACAATCTCATATCTGGAGGAAGAATATTGTCGGCTGACACTTCCTAGCAAATGGGACTTGGAGCATTCTCCAGCCAGATCTAATAGAGCAGGTAGATATGGGTAGTTGATTAAACACAATTACATCTAAATTAGGTTTGATCTCTTGTGTGCCTCATTTGCTGCCTTTAAGCAAAGTGCTGCTACCAAAGAAAAAGTATGGTGTAATGTTTTCACCAACTGAGCTATTTTTTAATGACAATTATATAAGAAGGAATTTTGAAAAATAATCTCAGTCTATTGCATCCCACCAAGAAGCAATTATAGTCATGCCTACACACACATCTATAGATTGCAAATAACGTGTTCTGCAACTTTGATTAGCACAGCTTGTATTTCCTAAATGATCCTGTCAGGTTTAAGTCATATTCTTTCTTATTTTGCTCCTAATACCCTATTAAGCATCTCTGGAATTTCTCCTCAGTAACGTTGATCTAAAATAATGTTGTCTTTCTATTATTTATATTATTTGCTGATTCTTAATTCAGGCTAATTTAACCTTTGGGATTTTATATAGATTATTTATTAGCTGACAAGAACCAAATAATAAATTATTTGTTGCAATATTTTACCTTTTTGCAGTTACGACCTGATGTTCTATTATATTTTCCATTTTAGTGTACTGCCAATTATATCTCCATTGTAGTGGACTGCCAATTAGTGCTCTGCTCTAAGGTAGTAATGAATATATATTGTATGTACACAAGAAGCAAACATAGAGAAGCTATATTAATAGCTTAAAAATTAAACCTGGTGCTAGATGTACCTCAGGTGACAAATTTATTGCAAAATTATTTCTTAAACTCTAAGAAAACAATAATATCAGACAACAAGATTTCTCAGCAATACTCTGTCTGATTATTCCGTGAAGGTAAAGAATAGTTTAGAGTTGATAAATACAGTGCCTGAAAAACTCTGGACTGAAATTCATGCCATCATTAAAGATAAAGCAAATAGAGAATTCTATAATACAAAAAACAAAAATGAGCAATAGGATTATCTGTTGGTATGTTGAAAATAGTTGAATAAAGGTGGAAAGCAAAAAGCAAGAGAGATAGGAAAAATTGCCAAATTAAAATAAAGTTCCAGAGAAAAGCAAAATGATACAAGTAGTTATATCTAGATAATTACTGCAGAGAAAGTGTGGAAAGAAGTATGAAGAAGCCGGTATCTTGCTTCATATTTTTTTAAAAAAAACATTCATATTCTATGTCACAGACAATGCCAATCTAATGCAATAGTAATGCAAAGAGAAGTTGATAGTAAGAAAGATTATCTTCCCAGGCTCAAATATTCACAGGGATGAGAATGTGGCCATGAACCATATGCTTCATTGGATAAAGACTATGATATATCTAGGCAAAATATGAATGTGCAAAGACATCCCATTGACAACAAAGGGGCATATTGTTGGGTTTTCCAAGTTGTCAAATGTTGCTATAAAAGCTGAGGAAAAGTTGAATGATGCCTTTGAATGACAATGCTGAGAAAATTTCTGAGAATACCTTGGACCATAAAAAAAAACCGATTACTGTATTTAATATTAGATAAGAAGCACTAATAAAGAAGCTAAAGCACTTAACATCTCAGACATGCAATATGAGAATAAGCATAATTGGAAAGTATTCTAATGCTTGGAATAAATCAAAGAGCATAAAAAAAGGGAGGCTGACAGAAGCAAGATGGCTAGATACTATCACTGTTGACACAATTAGGACTTTTCAAGAACTCAGAGAAAGTGTTACTGACGGAGAGTCCTGGTGAAATAGTGTCCATCAGGTCATGAAGAATCAGAAGCACACAACTTTTTCAAGAAGGGACCAGAATTGCTTATGTCGATGTTCAACAGGGGTGGAGCTAAAGAATAAGTTTTGTTAAAGACCTATGGTGTCAGATGCAGACATAAAGCCAGATGCCGGATCATTGGCTTTTAGTGTTTATTTAATTTGTACCTTCCTGCAGTGAACTTCCCAAAATTTACGGGTTTCTCATTTTGCTAGGTTGCAGCCTTTATGAACTATTGTACTCTCTGCAAGTAGCAATCTAAATACTATATACCTCTAAATATGACCTACTACCTCCTGTTCAGTAAGCACATTGAACTGGTTTCCTACTACAATAAAGAAACATGCCAGTTTGAGCACCACCTCTGAGCAAGCCATCTGGGTCATGCAGTTCCTAGCTCTTACCTGCAAAACACCTTGCTTTGAGAAGTTCAGAGAAGTACTTTGCAAAATACTCCACAGATTGGGAAGGAAAATAATGATCCAGGAGAGTACAGGAAGCAGGGTTTGGTTCTACTCTTCCAATTTCATTAACTAAGGCATAGGATTCATTTTATGAATTGATTGGATCTGCTAGTCATCTTTTTTCAGATCATTTCCACTTTTGCAAAGAGATCCTGATGTGTCTGTTATTTAAGCATTAATCTCCTGCTATAGCTATAGTATCTCCTGTGTTAGATCCTTCCAACATGAATCCTAGTGACATAAATACCAAGCCACAGTAGAATAAAAGGATGTGGCATCCTGTGAACCTCTATGAAACCATTTCCTTCCTTTCCCTAATAATAGCTAGAAGGCATAGTATTAAAACTTATATTTGATAGGACATTGTAGAAAAAGATATATTAAGCCTCTGATTATTGCCTTGCTTGAGAGATATGATATCATCCATAATTATACTGTGTTGTTTTGAATCAATTTATAGTAACTAGATTGAAAATGGATGCAATACTCAATATTGTAAATAAAATGTTTCTTAAAGTTTACAGTTCTTTATTTCTATATCTCCTTATATGGATAAAAATGCCAAACCCAATCTAAACATCTGGCTGACTGTGTGAAGATCCATACCAAAAAATTAACAAATTTTGCATTTGTCAAACACAAAAGGCCACGCTGCTTGGATTTGCACACATGCACTACAACATCTTAGGTTTGGGGAAAGAACTTAAGGCCAACACCAACTAAAGAACTGGCAGCTGTGACTTCAAAATGTTGCAAATAATAATAATTTATTAAATATATAAGCCATTCAACCACCAATGACTCTGGAATACAAATATTTGGAATAATACTGGATGGGGAAAATTTATTGCTATTTATAAAGCTCCTAATTTTCTTCCTCACTGAAAATCTTTTGCTGGTGGTCAAATTTGAGGCTCCTTATTTATGCCAGCCCTCATCAATGAAGCTTCCTGAAAATCATATCGTTGGCAACATATCTATAATTAAAAGGAAACTCTGCTAGGGAGTTCACTGCAGTCACTTGGGATGTAAACAAAATTTTCTACAGCATTGTAGACTAACATAGTTAAACGGAGGCAAACTTTACTCTTGTTGGAAGCTTTTGGCCTTCAGATATGACCAGAATAAAATTTTGCCTACAGGCAGCTGCAGGAATACTCTCAGATGTAGGGGGAAAAAACACCAGAATTTTCAAATTCTTTATGAACTGGTTTTCTTGGAGATCTCTAGAAAACCCTTCCTTCCTTCCTTCCTTCCTTCCTTCCTTCCTTCCTTCCTTCCTTCCTTCCTTCCTTCCTTCCTTCCTTCCTTTTCTCCCTATGACCATACTCTCTCAGGTGCATACATATACTTGTAAAACATGGAAGACTTTTACTGAAACCATAAGATTTAATAAAAGTGCTAGAATCCTGTTATGGTTTCATTGTTTCCTTCATGATGGTGGTTTTGGTTGAAGTGCTGAAATGCTTATGGAACTATTGTCATGTGAAAATTGCAAGCAATTACTGAATAGATAATACTTTTAGTTTATTCCACTTGGCAAAGCAGAAACAACACAGAGTAAGTAAATGCCTTCTCTCACTGTTGTATGATGACTATCTGAGGACCATCAGAAGCAAAGTCGACAAGGAATAGTAATGGGAGTATCTTCTTAATCATGATGAGGTACCATCTAGGTCACCATAAGCCTAACACAATGTAAAACAATAACGGAGTTTCCAGAACTACTGCCAGAATAAACTTATTTTCCTTATTCATCCTCCTATCCCATTCTTTCTCTTTGTCTTATGACATGTAATTCAATGAATTCAAGTAATGATAGGGATACCCTAAACCTGACATATCTTTCCCAATTACCCAATTTTGTGCTACCATTCATTGTATTAGTCCTACCTATAGTTGAAATTTAGCACAAATTTTGGTGATCGCCACTGCTGTCTGTATTACAGTTACTATAATAATGTATTTGATGCAAATTTATTAAATTTTATGTGTTTTCTAAGTTTTATTAATAATAATTACAGCTTTTTGTATTTTATTATTGTGATCTGTGGTCTAAAGGCCTTAATAAATTTTGATGATGTCTTGAAATGAACTTCACAGTCCTTGTTCTGACATTTGGATAGTTTTCTCTTTTCTTATAGTATACAATACAATGAAAATACAAAAGTAAATAGCAGGAAAGATAGGGAAGGGAAAAGGGACTAGAAAAGTGAAGGAAGGAAGAAAAAAGGGAAAAAAAGGCATTGACTTCTGACTTCCTTTGATGCAGTAAAATAGAACTTCAACATCAGACCTCAACTTTTACAAAATAACATAAACTAGCCATTTCAATAATATCAAATCTATCTAATCAGTAAAACCCAAAATCAAAGTTTCATTTTTTTCCCACCTCAAGCGCAAAGTCCAGAAACTGTTTCCACGTAGCAATAAAGGTATTTGTGTTCTTTTCTTTAATCCAGTGGTTCTCAACCTTTTTAATGCCGCGACCCCAACCGGTCGTAAGTCGAGGACTAAACCGGTCATAAGTCGAGGACTACCCAACCAGTCGTAAGTCGAGGACTTTCCCTGCCCGGGAGCGCCATGCATGCGTGGTTCCGCCCCCTGTGCCGGCCGAGGCGTAGCTGGCAAGCGGCAGAGACGGAGCAGGCCGACCACCAGCTGGCCCAGCCCAAGGGAGGTAAGGCACCCGCCAGAAAAGGGGAAAAAAATGGCGGACAAAAAAAATGGCAGACAGCCTTGCTTGGCGACCCCCGTGAAATGGTCGATCGACCCCAAATGGGGTCCCGACCCACAGGTTGAGAACCACTGCTTTAATCAGTAGAGACAATTTAGCCATCTCTGCTAGCTACATCAGTTTTTGCAACCATTCCTCCATTGTGGGAATTGATGTGGTCTTCCACTTCTGAGTGTAGACTATTCTTGCTGCTGTCAACATATATAACATCAAGGTTCCATATTTTTTTCCCCAGATCGTTGTCCATTAGTCCCAAAAGAAAAGTCTCTGGTTTTCTTTCCATATACACTTTAAGAATTTTCAGTGTTAACCTATGAATCCTGCTCCAATATTTTCTTGCTTTATCATACATCTACCATAAGTGGTAGAAGAGATCAGTTTCTATTTTTAATTATAATGTGAAACCTATTTTACAGAGTAAAGAGAAGTTCCATTGCTAGAAGACAAGAGAAGAAGTTTGTATTTTGATAAAGAAACAAGGAAAGGAGATAAATCAGAATGTGGGAAAACATTTGGGCATGGGAGGGGAAGAGTTACCTCTTTTTCTTATTTCTTGCTGTTACAGAAAATTATTTTTCTCTAAAGAATTAGCCACTGAGACAAGAAGGGAACTATTTTTGAATTTATTACAGCTTTCTTTCATATCGATTTGCTGGATTTCTTCATTCCTCATTATTTATTCAAGAAAAAACATAGAAAAAAGACTTGCCCATCTAAATAATACCTGGATA
>NW_015388387.1:199632-200726 GCF_001527695.2 Protobothrops mucrosquamatus
TGGAGAAGATGGATTGTTTATATTCAAAAGAAACACAGAGTGGTAGAATATAATTTAGGTTTCTAGATTTTTTTAAGTTTGTTTACTCTTTCTATCCTTTCTTGTAGATTAAGATACTTTGTGGAGTTAGAGATATTAGTATTTGTTTACTTTTATATGAATATTATCCTGGGATTAGGTTTGGGAAGTCCGGGGTGGGTGGGGGGGGGTTTTGATTGGTTATTGTGTTTACTTATGATTGTTTTTTATGATGGAAAAAAATAAATAAAATTTCTTAAAAAAAAAAAAAAATTGCCATGGTGGCTTCCCAGCCAATTTGAACTGACAGGTTGGTGCAGTCCAGGTTCCTTCATTTCAACAATGTGTTCTATCAGAAATGTGTATCTTTGGTCACTTTGCCTGGTTTATGCAATGAGATCTGGATGGCTCCCACCCTGTTGGCATTTTGAAGGGCCATAAACATCTGCTATTCTCCCAGGCTGTGGGCTAGAGATGTTAGTAATCACATTGCTGGATTTTAGATGTTGGTGGGATGGTTTGGGGTTTCTGGGTTCACCAACTTCTTTCCTTCCTTCCTTCCTTTCTCCCTCCCTCGCTCCCTTCTGTGGCTCACAATACACAAGAGAATATAATAAGAAAAGCAAACAAGAAAACAAAACAGGAAGGAAAGAAGGTTTAAATCCACAAATAAGGTTATATAAAAGACTGATAACATGGTGGTTCATCCCCCCTAAAATATACACTTTTTATTATAGGAAGTAATATTCCTTGGTATGATGGAGGTAAGCCTTATTTGTTTTTGTATTACAGTAGTATCATTTTTTAATTTTATTTCATATTTTCATTGCATTGGAGTATGTATGTGTTGTTTACAGCTAGCTGCAATTGAAGCAGCTTAGAAGCCAGAATAAACAAATAGCATGTATAATTTTATTCAATCTCTGAAATGATCTTATACCTCAAGCCACACCTTATTTATTGTGAAGATCAAAATTAAGGGAAACCTCTGCCTGTCTATCTATCATCTATCTCTAGGATCTCTCTCTTTCTCTCTCTCTCTCTCTCTCTTTGTCTGTCTATCTATCTATCTGTCT
>NW_015388388.1:0-10276 GCF_001527695.2 Protobothrops mucrosquamatus
TTTAGTGACTGGTCGAAGTTACAACGGGCATTGGAAAAAGTGATTTATGACTGTTTTTCATACTTACAACTGTTGCAGCATCCCCATGGTCATGTGATCAAAAGCTGAGCGCTTGGCAACTAGCACGTATTTATGACAGTTGCACTTTCCTGGGGTCATGTGTATCACAATTTGTAATCTTCCCAGCCAGCTTCGAACAAGTAAAATCAATGGGGGACGTCAAATTTGTTTAATGACTGCATGGTTCATTTAACTACTTCAACGATTTGCTTAGGCAGCTGTGGCAAAAAGGTCACAAAATGGAGCCAAACGTACCCAGCAACTGCCTTGCTGAGCAATGCAAACCTAGGGCTCAATTCGAGGACTTATCTGTATTGTTAAATATCGTACGAGAAGACCTGTGTTATAGAGCAACTTTGAGGTATATGGACTTCAACTCCCAGAATTCCCCAGTCAGCAGGGCCTAGGATAGTCCAAACTCAGGCGTCTGAGAGCCTCTTTTGCGACTCACACATTTTATTCAGATTTTATTTGTGAAATGCAGCTCACTGCATCAGATACAAGGAGTGGTTTGTAAATAGTTTGAAAATAGTACGAGCACCCTGGTTTTAGGCCCCCATACATTTTGTATGACTAATCTATAAAATCCTGTTCCAGGGTAGGAAACACCAGGAGTTACGACATCCTGGGTAAGCATTGGTCAACAGCTGCTCCGGATGCAAATTATTCTCAGGTCCTCTTTTGTAAATGGATGAGTGACATAAGATCTCCAAAAAACTACATTTCCTCTTGTTTAAGAAGGGCTGTCCTCTTGGAATTTCTCAAACTTTAAGGGAAACCCTTGTGCGGCACAAAATGTTCTGATCTGTCCTTTTTTATGTCATGCTATGCAATTCATACTCTTCACCCATTGATTGCTACAATCTCTTGATGTTTCTCAACCTTAGCAACTTGAGGATGTGTAGACTCCAATTTCCATAAGGCCCCAGCCAGCCTTCTGGGAGTTGAAGCCCACAATGTCCCAAATTTTGTTTTCCCTTCTCATCCAAGAAGTTTCTCCAGTTCTGACTTAATTGAAGAACTATCAGAACTGAAGAAGCTTCTTGGATGAGAAATGAAAGGTCCAAAGAAAAACAAAAGTCCAGTTGTCTTTTTTTTTGGGGGGGGGGGGAAGCACCTTTGGGACACCAAGACCCGGATGACTAAGAATCTCCACAGATATAAAGCTCACAATCTTAAAAGTTGTTGAGTTTGGAAAACACTTGGAAACACTTTGAAATGTGCATTTGGTTGTTGTTGTTTTTATTCCCAGTACACAAAACAGATCCTCCCTGTTGCCAATACACAAAATACACTATTGGGAAATTTAATTATTTCCAACCACGCAGAGTATGTTTAGCTTATTTATTTAATACTTATTGCCATCTGAAGAAGCAGCTTTCGAGGGACGTTAAGAAAGGAAAGAAAGCATACATACACACACAGATTTCTGTACTCATTGTTATTTCCGTTTACCACGGTTTGCAAGACAGTTCATGAATAAAAGAATGATTTGTAAAAAAAAAAAAATACATTTAGGAAGAAAGTTCAGTCTAAGATGAACCGGCCCTGTTTCAACAGTCTACACAGGGCGAAAGAAAACCCATTTCAACATACACAGTGGAAAAATATTTCCTATGAAGAACTGGCCTTTGCTGTAACTGCTGTAACTTTTTAAACAAGTGGCAAATAATCCCTTGACAATTTCAGTTGTCATCTCAATGAATGGATGGATGGATGATAAGGCTTAATAAAGTCTTAATAAAATATAGAGATTGTCCCACTGTACTGTTTGAATTGAAGTAAAGTATCTTTCTCGTTCTGATTGCTGTAAGCCTCATTTAAAAAAAAAATACTGGATGTACCAATCCAGTAAGAATGTCCCAAAATGGAATACAGGTAGTCTTCAACTTATTGACTGCAATAGTGAGACAGTTGTTACGTGAGTTTATGACCCTTTTTGCCACATTTGTTAAGTGAATCACTGTACTTGGTAAATTAGTAACCCGGTTGTTAAGTGAATATGGCTTCCTCCATTGACTTTGCTGGTCAGAAGGTCGCAAAAGGGGATGACATGACCCTGGGACATTGCAACTGTCGTAAATATGAGTCAGTTGCCAGGCATCTGAATTTTGATCCTATGATCATGGAGATGCCACGGTCGTAAGCATGAAAAACAGTCCTAAGTCACTTTTTTCAGTACCGTTATAACTTTGAGCGGTCACCAAAAGAACTGTCGTAAGTCGAGGACTGCCTGTTTCCTCTTTTCTTAATGGAGTTTCCTCATCTTGATCAGAATCGTGAGAAGACCTCTGTGTCCGTGCAGTAACATAATATGCCGGTCCAGCTTTTGAGATTCAGTTGCTTTCCTGCAGAGAAATCAAGATTGTGTTCCTGCAAGAAACCAGTCAGTGACAACGAAGGGTTGTGTCAGAAGCCAAGGCCAAACAACAGGATGAAAGGGAAGGAAGCCAACGACACCAGCCAGGGAAGTTAGGAATAAGGAACCTCTTCAGAACGTGTGAAATTGAGGTTGCCCAAGGAAGACTCACTCAGAACTGGACATCCTTTGCATTTCAGCCCTTGGCTGACCACTGGTCATCTTAGAGGGCAGTGGACCGAGCAACTCCCTCATGCACTTCGGCCATCAGCCATCCCAGGGTCTCAGTATGTTGCAGAAGACCATCTCCTGACCCTGGGAGTTAAGGTTGGCCGGGACCGTCACTGACCACCAAAGCGCTCAACACGCTGGAATTGCTGGACAGAGGTTCTTTCCTGACACTCCGCTTCTGTATCACCGGGCTGCGGAAGCTCTCGCGCACCTTCAGGGAGCTGCCCACCTCGGTGGAAGAGCTGGGGAGATGGTCGCTGGGGGCGAGGCAGCCGCTGGGACCTTGCCAGCCTGCCAAGATGCAGCCGCAGCAGAGGAGCTCCACCACGGCTCTCCTCACCTCTTTGCTTTTCAGAGAGTAGATGATGGGGTTGACGAACGAGTTGACGACCGCCAAGGTCACAAACCAGCCGAAGACCTTCTGCAGACTCAGGGCTTTGCTCCTGTCGAAGATGTCGATCAGCAGCAGGAGGAAGAGAGGGATCCAGCAAACCAGGAAGGTGAACAGGATGAGCAGCACCGTCTTGAGCAGCCGCAGGGACCTCTTTCGGCCTCCGTTGGAGAAGCCCATCTTGGCTCTTCTCCTGACCCAGCAGTAGATGGAGCAGTAGAGACTTACCACGCCCACCAGGATGATGCTGAACATGACCACCGTGAAGAGGATGTAGTTCTTGGCGTAAAGAGGCAGCAAGGTGGAACAGCGGGGCACGTCGCAAATGCAGTTCCACCCGAGCAGGGGAAGCAGGCCAATCACGAAGGCCAAGAACCAGGAGAAGAAAATGCAGTTCCGAAGACGGTTGGTCTTGACGGACTCGCTTTCCGCGATGGGCCTCACCATGGCACTGAAGCGCTCGATGGCCGTCACCAGCAGGCTGAAGGTGGAGGCAGCCAAGGCGATGAAAAGGATCCCTTCGCGGAGAAACCACATGTAGGGATACAGCTGGAAGGTGGTCTTTCCCGACAGGCAGAGGTTGATCAAGTAGGCGATTCCGGCCAGCAGGTCGCTGGAGGAGATGCTGGCGAGGCAGGTGTAGATCCAACGCCGGCTTCTCACCTTCAAGACGATGGCCAGCAGGACCACCAGGTTCTCCAGAATGATGAGGCAGCTGGCGGCGAGGATGATGATCTTGAGGACATCTAAGTGGTCTTCCTCAGGACGGCGGTGGCTCAACCGTCCGGTGAGGTTGTAATGATACAGGACGATGTTGAAGTCCTCGGTGGCGGTCAGGAGGGAGCAGGACCGCTGGCCGTGGACTGAGCCGAGAGGTGGCTGGAAGGCGGAAGTAGGGAATGAAGAAGGAGGGGAGGAGAAGGAGGAAGAGGAGGACGAGAAGGAGGAAGAGGAGGACGAGAAGGAGGAAGAGGAGGACGAGAAGGAGAGATGGCTTTGGTCCGTCATGTTGCGGAGAAAAGAAACTGCCACTCAAACCAGGAATCGCAGTGGCAACGCCAGTGGACTTGCCGTTGGAAATACGTTTGCTGAGATATGGCACCAGATGTTTTCTCTGCTTTTAGCAGGGGAAAAGAGAGCCACTTTTAGGACAGCGGTCACACGTGGGTTGCAAAACCCGGTGTCCAAATTCGACTTCGGAGAAGCCTAATTGGATGGGAAGATGCAACGGCTGTCCGAGCATCTCCAGAGAGGAACTGATGTGCCAACGAGCAGCAGCCACCTTCAAATTCTTCGCCCAGGTTGCAGAACGATTCCGGTAGAGGCGCCCGTGGACCGCAGAAGAAAGCCTGGTGGAAATTGAAGAGAGAGAGAAAAAGGGAAAGCAGATGAAAAATGTTGCAATGGAATTCAGCAATATTTCCTGCCTTTTCCACAAGCGTCAGCACGCTGTTTTTCTAATTTTGGGTTTGCACTGTTTCAAAGCGCCATGCAATCAGTTTACCGGCTTTCTCTTTCTTCGCCGGCACGCGACCCCGGTTCTTATTAAAAAGCCTTGAGCAATCTGCGGGGTGGTTGCCTAATCAAGCGTGGTGCAATCAATTTACCGCTTGGCTCTCTTTGATCAGTACATGACCTCGACGATCAAAAGAGAGAGACTTGAGAAATTCAAACTCTTCCAGCTGCAAAAAAAGGCCTTTTGTAGTGGTGGGGGGAGAGGGAAAAAGGTGGTTTTCCTTTTAGAATAAGTGAAATGGATGAAATTTCTGACAGGAAGAAAGGGAGACAAAAGAACCCCCAAAGCGCCTGAAGGCAGGACAAGAAGCAACTGGTGGAAGCTAACCTAGGAGAGAAGCAACCTGGAACTAAGGAGAAACTTCCTAACAGTGAGGACAATTAACCAGTGGAACAACCTGCCTCCAGAAGCGGTGAATGCTCCAACACTGGAAGTTTTCAAGAAGAGACTGGACAGCCATTTGTCTGAAATGGTATAGGGTTTCCTGCCTGAGCAGGGGGTTGGACTAGATGACCTCCAAGGTCCCTTCCAACTTTACTATTATTATTATTATTATTATTATTATTATTATTATTATTATTATTATTATTATTATTAATCTGATATTACATTTTATTTATGCGTAGTCCTCAATTTCCAACCATTCGCTTAGTGACTGTTCGAAGTTACAACGTCACTGAAAAAGGTGATTTATGATCGGTTTTCACCCTCAAGGATGTGGCAGCATCGCCACGGTGGTGATGGGATCCAAATTTGGGCGCTTGGCAACTGGCATGTATTTATGACGGTTGCAGCGTCCCGGGGGGAGTGTGATCCCCTTTTGCGACCTTGCGACAAGCAGAGTCACTTAACGACCGTGTTTGCTAACTGAATTGCAGTGATTTCACCCCCAATGCTGCATGTGACACAAAAGACACCCCCCGCCACACACACACACCATGCTGGACAGTAGGGAAGACACTGGATTGTTGTACCAGCTGCAATGGTGGTTTGTATTTATTAATGGCATGAGATTCATTATGGCGGCTGGTCCTCATCTTATGACCACAGCTGAGCCCAAAATCTCCGTTGCTAAGCAAGGCAGTGATTAAGTGAGCTGTGCCCCCCATTTTACGACCTTTTTGGCCGCAGTTGTTAAGAGAATCGCTGCAGTTGTTAAGTGAATCGCACAGTCATTAGGGCAAATGACTTGACTTGTGGGGAGCTGGCTTGGGGAGGGCGCAGTGGCAATCACATGACCCCGGGACTGTGCATCTGCCATAAATACAGGCCAGTTGCCAAGTGCCCACATTTGGATCACGTGACCGTGGGGATGCGGTTGTAAGTGGGAAACCCGGCCATAAGTCAGTTTTTCAGTGCCGTTGTAATTTCGAATTGTCACTAAACAAACAGTTGTAAGTCGAGGACCATCTGTACTATTAACATTTATAAAGCCTTTAGAGCAAGGGTCTTCCAACGTGACCCTTTTATGACTTGTGGACTTCAACTCCCAGAATTCCTCAGCCAGGCACGCCTAGCTGAGGAATTCTGGGAGCTGAAGTCCACAAGTCATAAAAGGGCCACGTTGGAAGACCCCTGCTTTAGAGCAATTACCTCTAGGACTTCGAAGCCAAGTATATAGTCTTCCCTCTTTCCTCTTAACACCCCTGCAAGGTAGGCTGGGCAGACAAAGACTTAGTGACTCAACATCCTGCAAGAAACTTCCAGAAATGAAGATGGACCAGAAGTTGGTCTTCTAGAGCAGGGGTCCTCAACCATGGCAACTTTAAGACTTGTGGACTTCAAATCCCAGAATTCCACAGCCAGCTTTGCTGGCTGAGGAATTCTGGGAGTTAGTCCACAAGTCTTAAAGTTGCCAAGGTTGAGGACCCCTGCTCTAGAGTTAGTCCAACCCCTTAATCTGGTAGGACCACCATCTCCACCACCTCTGGCAAACAGGAATGAGACTTAACGCCACCCCTGCACTGCTGACCACCCGGACACGCAGCCGTGTCATCGCAAAGCTTACAGCTCTACATCTGGATTTCATTTTCTCCCAGCAGAGGAATAGTTAAAGGGTCGGGAGAATTACGGACAGATTTTGCACAAATCAATAAAGACATTGCATCGATCAATACAACTAATTTTAACCCTGGTTTCATTTCTATTCGTTCATTTTTGTTGTGGTTGAAAGGTCTGGAAGGTGGGAGGACGTTATAAATAAAGCATTTTGTGTGCGGTTTGTAAAAAACCTAGCTAGAGGACTCTGGAAGAATTCCCTCGTTTGATGAGTAATTTACATTCACGAATCAAGCTTAGTCATAACCTGGTTGTTGGTTTTTTTGGCTTGGTTATAATTTAGCGCGATGCTTCATTCCGGCCACCGGAATATGTAAATCCTGGTTTCTTATATTTGGGTCACCCTAACCAGTTGTGGCTGAGTCAGTAAACCAAGGATGACGACCGATGACTTAGTTCAAAAAAAGAGATTTTAGCCCATTATCCTAAATCGCGGGTCTGCTGCAGTTAAAAAATTAAAAAAGGACATCCCGGGATGCTAAATCCAGGGTAGATTTCACGCAAAACGTGGAATCAATTTTTCTAATCGAAGTACTTGCCGAAAACTGCTCCGTAAATCTTTCGACCGCTAAAAGAACAGTTCAGACTTAAGCTCTTGAATAAAAGTGTTGCGGTGAAGGAAAAAAAATGCATTTAAAAAAAAAGATGGAAAGTGGTAAAATAACCACGTGCTGTAAAGCAAAAGCAGTGGGAAGGAGCACAGGAAAGGAAAAAAATAGAGATTTGGTCCTATGTTAATTTCAAAAATAGAGATTTGCACAGCGGGAGGAAAAAAAATGTCATTTAATCACTGCTCTGTTTTTTTGACCATTGCTGCTTCCAGAATTAATCCATTTCAAACACCCCTAGTAAATAAAAGCTTAACACGTGGACATGCTTGATGGCTGCAAATTGCTCCTTATGCGAAGCCATGATTTACTTTAAACATAGTTTGTTCGATCTTGTCCTAGATCCCCTCTCATTAGCCAAAAGCAAAGAAATCAAAGCCATCTCTACCATGAGCTGACCCCACCATGGAAAGACAAATCGGCAAAACAGCTGGGTCCATATCACCCACTTAACCCAGTAATTAAACCCATGTTTTTGCATTCACACATTACACTGAGCTGTAAATTCGCCCATCGGGTTGAGGCGCAGAATATGCTGAACGAGGAGTGGGTGGAAAAATGAAGGGAAACGCTAATCAAGCCGAGTCTTGACTTGACTAGGTTGTGTGAACGCAGCCAAGTTGAAACACGCAGGTCAACTTGTGACTAAGTCAGGTGAAACTTCGCTTCCAGGCGAAACCTGTGCAGAAATTCTGCAGTCTTTCTCCTAAACTTGAGCGGGTTGCTTCCAATCTTGAGATTTATAGAGACAACCATAGATCCGAGAGTGGAAGATCCCAGATTCAAAACGCCAGAATCTCCAGGGAGAGATAAGGAAGGGATCTGCTGTGTAACAGCTGTCTGAGACAGGCGATTAGAGAATCAAAGCTTATCTCTTTTTCTCTCTTTTCGTAAAAGAGTGGGCACGGGATTCCCCGTATGTTTTTTGTCCAGTGACAAGAAAGCAAGGGGGAAACCCTCCTTTAGCCAGAGATATGTTGTTACTCAAAATAGACTAACAGATTTGTGTGTTGTTTTTTTTATTTCTTGATTATAGCTGCCCGTCGTATTACCAAGGCTGGGCAGCCCCCAATCACTGGGATGGATAATCTACATCACTTTTGGTCCAAAAGGGTTTGGACATTAGATGCGGTGAGAATCCGTTCTGGGATATCAGTCTGGGTTAACGGTCTTAGCCTTAGCCCATCGTGGCTTGCCAAGCAAATTAGGGTTAAGCCAATGATGGTCTAGGGCAGAGTTCGAACGCAGCTCCTCTCTCAGCACCTGGCTGCTAGCTGTCCCTCCAGTGATCCCAGAGGCAGGAGCAGGGGAACGAAAAGAGACGTCGCAAAGAAAATTGGGGAATGTTGAACGACTGAATGGAGAAGAGATGGAAAGCAAATATATATGTATATATATTAATATATATATATATATTAATATACATATTAAAAAAAAAAGTTTGTCCCCCACCCCAAAAAAACAACTCACCTCCTCAAAAATGAGTCCACCTCACCAGCAACTGCTCAGTGCTGTGGAGTGATTCATCTGGTAATCGCCTCAAGGTTCACATGCGGTGATGAAAATTACTAGGATGTGACTTAACCCGAAGCCTCTGTGCGTCGTCTTCGAGTGCATTGTGTGTTTTTTCCTCTTTTTTTTTTTTTTTTTTGGGTCTGCGCGTTAAAAATACAAAAGGGGCCATACCTACACAGCAAGAGGAAGGAGAAACTGCTACACCCAGAACCGAAAAACCGCAAACGGACCCACCCAAGAAGTGGTTGGCAGGGTGTCACAAAAAAATAAATAATAATTTAAAAAAACAGCTATTTTGCCTTTAGGTTGAAACCCCCCCCCCCGCCACTTTGCCCCTCTGCATGTCAAGTGAGCCTACTTCACCTCAATAGCTGTTTTCCGTTTCAAACACACAAAAGACCTGAATTGTTGATTCCAAGAATAAGTTTCAAGATAGGAACTGTAGGATCTTTGGGGCAAATGCTGTTTTTTATTTTATTTTTTTACACTTATGGACAGGGATGGCCCTGTGGGTTGCTACACACTCTTCTCTTGTTTATTTCTCCTCTTCTGCTTCCTCTATTCTTTGCACTGACTGACCCAGATACAACACAGAATAACAGAGGTGGAAGGGAGCCTGGAGGTCTTCTAGTCCAACCCCCTGCTCAAGCAAGGGATCCTAAGTCATTCCGGATGAATCCCAAAGGTGCTTTTTCAAAAGGCAACTGGACTTTGCTTTTCCCTGAAGACATTTCGTGTCTCATCCATAAAGCTTGGACGAGAACCCAACCATCTCCAAGGAAAAACGAAGTCCAGTTGCCTTTTGCAACAGCACTTTTGGGACAACAATAACCTGGATGGTGGAGAATCTCCATAGACATTCCGGACAAATGGCTGCTCAGTCTTGTCTTAAAAACCTCCAGTGATGGGAGCATTCACAACTTCTAAAGCGGGGGTCTTCAAACTTGGCCCTTTTATGACTTGTGGACTTCAACTCCCAGAATTCCTCAGCCAGGCACGCTGGCTGAGGAATTCTGGGAGTTGAAGTCCATAAGTCATGAAAGCGCCATAGTTCCCCCATGCTGGCTGAGGGATTCTGGGAGTTGAAGTCCACAAGTCATAAAAGGGCCACATTTTTGAAGACCCCTGTTCTAAAGGCAAGTGGTTCCACTGGTTAATTGTTCTCACTGTCAGGAAATTTCTCCTTAGTTCCAGATTGCTTCTCTCCTTGATTAGTTTCCATCCGTTGCTTCTTGTCCTGCCTTCCGGTGCTTTGGAGAACAGCTGGACCCCCTCATCTTTGTAGCAACGCATCAAACGTTGAAAGACTGCTATCATGTCACCCCTCTTCATTAGACTAGACCACGGGTCGGCAACCCGCGGCTCTGGAGCTGCATGTGGCTCTTTCAGCCTTCTACTGTGGCTCCCAGTCTCCCTCCACCATTTGCAGAGAGAGAGACAGAGAGAGGCACTTGCGCTTCCCTTCTCTCTCTCTCTCTCTCTCTCTCCTTCCCTCCCTCTCTCTCTCCCTCCCTCCCTCCCTCCCTCTCCCTCTCTCT
>NW_015388388.1:10432-33468 GCF_001527695.2 Protobothrops mucrosquamatus
CTCTCTCTCTCCTTCCCTCCCTCTCCCTCTCTCTCCCTCCCTCCCTCCCTCCCTCCCTCTCTCTCTCTCTCTCCTTCCCTCCCTCTCCCTCTCTCTCTCTCCCTCCCTCCCTCTCTCTCTCTTTCTCTCTCTGGGGGGGGCTTTAAGGCTGCAGACCTTCTGGACCTCCGTCTTCTTGTAGGTTCCAACCAATTGCTTTGTATCTCGTCGAGGTCCGCAGGTGGTCAAAATAGCTGCGATCAGAATACGCAGATAAAGAGCGTTACGCTGGCATTGAAGGCAAGCGGAGGCAGCGGACGGGTCCCAGGCTCACTCCCAATGTCTAGCCTGGGACCCGGGGCAGCTCCTCCGGACTAACAGACTGCCTGCTAGTCACAGACTGCTGTGAACCCTGTAAATATAAAAATTCAGTTGGAAACTGGAAACTTAATGACATCCAATCTTTTTTTATTGACAATAAACCTTCGGTCCATTATAACTGAAGCCACATTTTCTGTCAGAAGGATGTTGTTTGTGACTTTTACGCAATTTCTCAAATCTGGGTTTTGTTTTCGAGTGACTCTCACTTCTCCTTCAACATTTGTTTCGGATCTATATTTGTCCTTGATAGTAGCAATCGCAGAAAATCCTTGCTTGTCCGCAGAGTAAAAGAGTGAATTTGAACCACAAACCCTCCTTGAATTCACACATAGATGAGAGAACTTGGGGAGGGTCGAGCCCACAAAACTCTAGACTGGGGCGTGTTCAGGAAAGCAGGACCAGTTTGGGAACAGGCAGCCCATTCAGTCTAGTGCAGGGGTAGGCAACCTTGGCTCTTTTATGACACGTGGACTTCAACTCCCAGAATTCCTGAGCCAGCCATGCTGACGGGAAAGGGAGAGGTTTTCAAGCTGAGCCATGCTAGCTCAGGAATTCTGGGAGTTGAAGTCCACGCATCATAAAAGAGCCAAGGTTGCCTACCCCTGTCCTAGGACGAAGATTAAGAGCAGGGGTCTTCAAATTTGGCCCTTTTACGACTTGTGGACTTCAACTCCCAGAATTCCTGAGCCAGGATGATTCAGCTTGGAAACCTCTCCCTGTCCCCTCAGCATGGCTGGGTCAGGAATTCTGGGAGTTGAAGTCCACCAGTCATAAAAGAGCCAAGGTTGCCTACCTCTGGCCTAGGCCTAGGCCGCTTTATGATTCGTGGACTTCAACTCCCAGAATTCCTGAACCAGCATGGCTCAGCTTGGAAACCTCTCCCTTTCCCCTCAGCATGGCTAGCTCAGGAATTCTGGGAGTTGAAGTCCACGAGTCATAAAAGAGTCAAGGTTGCCTATCCCTGGTCTAGTGGTTATTGCACCATGCTACAAGCTGCCTTAGACCTGAAAGTCGACTGGGTGACTTTGAGCCAATCACCAGGAGATGGTGAGTTCTAGTCCCTCATAAGGCATATGCAAGCCAGGTCGATGACCTTTGTCTCCACCCAACCCACCTCGCAAAGTTGTTGTGGAAAAAATGGGGGGGGGGAGGAAGAAGTATTAAGTATGTTTATCGTTTGAGTTATAAAAATAACATATTTATAAGCATAATAAAGGCAGGATAAAAAATAAAAATCTTTAAAAAGATACTCTGCTCTGTTTATGCGACTTCTTCAAATATCGCGGTACCCCATTTGTTTGCGACCTCGTAGAGAGTCCGCAGTCACACTTTGAGAATCACACCACGTTCCACACCCCACACCTGTAAGTATCAAGATGAATACTCTGCAAGCTTAGCATGTTTACAGCAACCATTAGGTTGTTTATTACAAAAAGACAGGCCTTTCATTTCGGAAAATGGTGCTTTAGTTTGATTTCATTTCATTACGTCTTGTCTTGGTGTTGTGGAACAATTTTCTGTTCATAAAGCTAAGCGATAAGCATTAACAACTCGCCATTTTTTATCCTTGTAAATAGGCGTCAGCAATGTGCTGCAGCTGCCCCAAAAACCAACACAGTTCTAGGCTGCATTAATAGTGAGATAGAATCAATATTATGTGAAGTGTTAATACCACTTTATCAGGCCTTGTAAGACCACACTTGGAATATTGCCTCTCAACTATGTTGAGACTCTTGAAAGAGTGCAGAGAAGAACAACAAAGATGATTAGGGGACTGGAGGCCAAAACATATGAAGAACAGTTGCAGGAACTGGATATGTCTAGTCTAATGAAGAGAAGGACTGGGGTGATAGCAGTCTTCCATGAAGAAGAGAGGGTCAAGCTATTCTCCAAAGCACCTGAAGGCAAAACAAGAAGCAATGGATGGAAACTAATCAAGGAGAGAAGCAACCTGGAACTAAGGAGAAATTTTCTGACAGTGAGAACAATTAGCCAGTGGAACAACTTGCCTCCAGAAGTTGTGGGTGCTCCAACACTGGAGGTTTTTAAGAAGAAACTGGAAAGCCATTTGTCTGGAATGGTATCGGGTCTCCTGCTTGAGCAGGGGGTTGGACTAGAAGACCTCCAAGGTCCCTTCCAACTTGACTCCCTACCATATTGCTTCCTCTTCTCATTTTTATAAAAGACTAGTAAGCACACACCTGGAATACTGCAATCAGTTTTGGTCACCATACTACAAAAAAAGATGTTGAGACTTTGGAAAAAGTCCAGTGAAGAGCAACTAAAACGATCAAAGGCCTGGAGACTAAAACATACGAAGAACAGCTGCAGGACTTGGGCTTGGTTAATCTAAAGAAAAAAAAGAAACTGGGGCAACATGATAGCAGTATTCCAATATTTAAGGGGCTGCCACAAAGAAGAGGGGGTCAAACTATTCTCCAAAGCACCAGAGGGAAGGACAAGAAACAATGATTGGTAACTGACCAAAGAGAGAAGCAACCTGGAATTAAGGAGAAATGTCCTGACTGTGGACAATTAACCAGTGGAACAACTTGCCTCCAGAAATCGTGGGCGCTCCATCACTGAAGGTTTTAAAGAAGAGACTGGACAGTCATTTGTCTGAAATGGTATAGGTTCTCCTGCTTGAGCAGGGGGCTGGACTAGAAGACCTCCAAGGTCTCTTCCAGCTTTATTCTATTCTTTTTAGAATAGAATGACAAGGAAATATACCTTCACATTGAAAATACAACTAAATGAATACGTGAGGGGGGGGTTTTGGCTGATATAGTAACCGTGTGTATTTTTTCTTTTTTTTCTTTGTCTTTTCTTTTCTTTTCTTTTTGAAATGCCATGCTCCCTTAATGAAACTGAACTTTACACTTCAGTTTTACACCACGATAATCAGTAGAAACCATAATTTCCTGGAAAGGACACTGGGCAGGTCGACAGACCGCAAAGTTTGTGATGAAGGTTTGTGATTATCCAGTGACGGGAAGAAGGAAACGGTAGCAAACAACCAACTAAAATGAAAAATAGCATGAACTCGACTGGGGAAAGTTGACTGGACAGCAACCTGAAGCAAGGAAGAAGAGAAGAAAGACCTAAGGCAGGGGTAGGCAACCTTGGCTCTTTTATGACTCGTGGACTTCAACTCCCAGAATTCCTGAGCCAGCCATGCTGAGGGAAAAGGGAGAGGTTTCCAAGCTGAGCCATGCTGGCTCAGGAATTCTGGGAGTTGAAGTCCATGAGTCATAAAAGAACCAAGGTTGCCTACCCCTGACCTAGGGCAAAATGTGGACAAGATTTTTGAGTGGGGCGGCGACTTAAAGCAAAGGGATCTGCTTCGATGATCCAGCTTTGTCCCACCTTGGTTGATTTTTAGGGGAAACTTCTGAAGAATGAGCTATTTTGGAGAGCCTTGCCCTCTTTCGCTGTTGCCACCTTTGTTGTTTTTATGGTGTGTGCAGTCAGAGTAGTCTCTTAGTGGCCACAGGAATACAGGTAGTCCTCGACTTACAACCACAAAATGGGTCCAAAATTTCTGTGGCTAAACAAGACAGTTCTTAAGTGAGCTTTGCCCCTTTTTACAACCTTTCATGCGCAAGGTTGTTAAGTGAATCGCTGCAGTTGTTCAGTTGGTAACAGGGTTGTTCTGGGAATCTGGCCTCCCCATTGGCTTTGCTTGTCAGAAGATCGCAAAAGGGGATCCCGTGACCTTGGGACGCTGCGACCGTCGTAAATACGAGCCAGTTGCCAAGTGTCCGAATTTCGATCACATGACCGCGGCGGTGCTCTAGCGGTCGTAAGTGTGAAAAGCGGTCATATAATAATAAAGTTGGAAGGGACTTTGGAGGTCATCTAGTCCAACCCCCTGCTCAGGCAGGAAACCCTATACCATTTCAGACAAATGGCTGTCCAGTCTCTTCTTAAAAACTTCCAGTGTTGGAGCATTCACAACTTCTGGAGGCTGGTTGTTCCATTGGTTAATTGTTCTAACTGTCAGGAAGTTTCTCCTTAGTTCTAGGTTGCTTCTCTCCTTGATAAGTTTCCATCCGTTGCTTCTTTTCCTGCCTTCAGGTGCTTTGGAGAATAGCTTGACTCCATCTTCTTTGGGGCAGCCCCTGAGATACTGGAAGACTGCTACCATGTCACCCCTCGTCCTTCTCTTCATTAAACTAGACATACCCAATTCCAGCAACCGTTCCTTATATGTTTTAGCCTCCAGACCTCTGATCATCTTTGTTGCTCTTCTCTGCACTCTTTCTAGCATCTCCACATCTTTTTTACATCGTGGTGACCAAAACTGGATGCACTATTCTAAATGTGACCTTACCAAGGCATTATAAAGTGGTATTAATACTTTACATGATCTTGATTCTCTCCCTCTCTTAATGCAGCCTAGCACTGTGTTGGCCTTTTTGGCAGCTGCAGCACACTGCTGGCTCATATCTAAGTGATTGTCCACTAGGACTCCGAGATCCCTCTCACAGTTGCTACTATTGAACAAGGTACCACCTATACTGTACCTGTACATTTGGTTTTTCTTGCCTAAATGTAGAACTTTACTTTTTTCACCATTGAGTTTAATTTTGTTAGATAGCGCCCAGAGTACTAAGAAGAGAAGGTCCAAGTTATGGGACACTTGCTTTCTTAAGCAAGGTTGAGTTAGAACAGGAAACCCTTGTATCTATCCAGGCGGAAGGTCCAAAGGATGAGCATCCTTGCAAGATGGGGCAGATCCACTTCCATTCCGGGCCACCAACAGCGGCTGGAAGGCAATAAGTAGAGAAGAACGACAATCATCGGCTCACACCAAAGAAGGTTCTTCGCACCTTTAAAAGATTTGCCCTACAGGTCCAACCACAGATGGAACCAGAACTTCCATTGCTAACAGGGTGGTTGTTAAATGACTCACGTCTCATTCTATAACCTTTTTTGACATGGTTGTTAAGTGAGACTCTGCAGTTGTTAAGTGGATCTTGGTTCCCCCACCCCTCACCCCCATTGACTTGCGCTTGTTAGAAGCTAGCTGGGAAGATTGCAGATGATGATCACGTGACCTTGGGATGCCGCGACCATCACAAATGCAGGCCAATTGTGAAGGGCCCGAATTTGGATGACCTGACTGTGAAGATGCTGCAACGATCATAAGTGTGAGGACCGGTCATAAGTCACTCCTTCTGGTGCCATTCTAACTTCCAGCAGTTGCTAAATGGATGGTTGTAACTTATACAGGAAAACATGTGTAGCTCATTGTTGAATTCTGGTTTGCTTGTCACGGATTTGCTATATTCAGCTAATCAACTTGGACCTTAGTTAAGAACAACCGCTTTAAATTATGGAACTTGGACTGATGATTTGAGGACACCCAGATCCTGAATTTGCAGCCTGATCTTTTTGAGTATGTCATAGTATGGTAACAAGGGATAACCGCACGAATGAAGAAACCACATACGCACATGTGAAAACTAGCATAGTTGTCACTGGCATTATCACACTATTCATATATAGCAGAATAACAGAACTGTTGTAAGTCAAGGACTACCTGTACTTTATCACTTTTTTCCTTTTTCGGGGGGAGGGCATCAGGTTTTTGACAACTTGCTAGGCGTCTGGTGGTACTCGGATGTTGCCATATCCTAAAAGTGGTACAATGGGTGAAAAGGTTGAAAAGCCCTGTTCTAGAGTCTCAACATCTTTTTTATATTGTGACGAACAAAACTGGATGCAGGATTCCAAGCGTGGTTTTACGAAGGCATTATAGCAATAGCACCTAGACTTATATACCGCTCCACAGTGCTTTACAGTATTCTCTGGGCAGGTTACAAAGTCAGCCTCTTGCCCCCCAACAATCTGGGTCCTCATTTTACTGACTTTGGAAGAATGGAAGGCTGAATCAACCTTGACCTCCCTTAGGATCAGACCCCAGGCCAGTGATGGCAAACCTTTTAGAGACCGAGTGCCCAAACTGCAACCCAAAACCCACTTATGCATCGTCGGGTGCCGGGTGGGTGTGGCCTATTGGATGGGTGTGGCCTATTGGGTGGGCGTGGCCCATTGGGTGGGCATGGCTGCAGTGGTAACAGCAGACTGGGTGGGACTAAAAAGTTGAATCAGTCAATTCCAACTTTGCAAGATCTTTATTTTTCCCGCGAGAAGTTGAAATTGATTGATTTATTGAACCTTTTTTTTTGCACACGGCAGCAGAGGCCTAAAGCGAAAAGGTTTTATAAAACCCAGCTGAAGGCCTAGGACTGGGGCGACGGTGTGTGTGCCCACAGAGAGTGCTCTGCGTGCCACCTGTGGCACGCGTGCCATAGGTTCACCACCACGGACCTAGACCTATACACCGCTCCACAGTGCTTCAGAGTACAAAGTCAGCATATTGCCCCCAACAATCTGGATCCTCATTTTACTGACTTTGGGAGAATGAAAGGCTGAGTCAACCTTGACCTCCCTTAAGATCAGACACCAGGCTATGGGCAGAGTCAGCCTGCAATACTGCACTCTAACCACCAGGGTGCAGTGGTTAGTAGTGAGGTGTTATGTGGTGAGTGTTTGTGTGTGAATAACTTTGTAAAGATGCCCTCCAAAAGCAGAAAAGCTTACTTCGGAAATATTTTAACTTCTCCAGTCTATGGATTACCACAAAAGATAGTCTCTTCAAAGACAGAACACTGCCATCTGGGCTGAATGAGGTCAAAATAGTTCACCACAGGTTTTTGAACCTTGGCAGCTTTCAGATGT
This sequence comes from Protobothrops mucrosquamatus, assembly GCF_001527695.2. Lineage (NCBI taxonomy): Eukaryota > Metazoa > Chordata > Lepidosauria > Squamata > Viperidae > Protobothrops > Protobothrops mucrosquamatus. Next base: position 17,540 of record NW_015388388.1, read on the forward strand.
CTGGACTGCAACACTGAGAATTCCTCACCCAGCCCTTGGCAACCTTATGAATCTGGACTTCAACTCCCAGAATTCCTCCCAGCCAGCATTTCTGGGAGTTGAAGCCCACTTCTCTTAAAGCTGCCAAGGTGGAAAAATACAGTTTTAAAGGGACATTCATCCTAAGGGAGGCCTCTGACCCGTGATGGTGATGTCATAAAAAGCAAGGGAAGACCTCAGGTGGCCCCATCTCCATAACCAAGGAGGGTCAGAATGGAACCAGAGAAGATGATCCAGTAAGATTACCCGTTGCTTCTTCGTGGGTGGCTTCATTTTCTGTTTGCTTCACGCTTCTCGGTCTCCCCAAATGTGTCCAGATTCCAAACTGAAAACTAGCCATCATCAGGAGACAGCCAGGTTAGAAGGAGAAAGATGGTGGTGGGACCAAGGGTTGAATCTAGAGCAGACATGTCAAACACAAGGCCCGGGGGCTGGATGCGGCCCGCGACATGGTTTCATGTGGCCCGCGAAGCCATCCTGGAAACAGTGAGGGAACGGCCCCTGCTGCCTTGGCCCTGGCCCAGGCTGGCCAGGAGTCAATGTACAATTTTGTGGTGGCCATCTATGCTGAAACGCATTCAGTCTTAGCTCAAGGCCAACTGGAAACAGTGAGGAACCAGCCTCTGTTGTGTCGGCCCTCCCCTGGGTGCATGCTGGGGAAGTGTCACCCTTTGTGAGGAATGAAGAAATGGACCATGCATTGGCGCTTGCCCCGGTCCCACCCCCTTCTGCCAGAGACCCTCAGATCTGTCCCACTCCTGCCCAGGCCCCCACAGGCACCCTTGACGTGAACGATGTAGAGCTGGCCATGCCCACCCAATAGGCCACACCCACTCCATCCACACCCACCCAATAGGCCACACCCACCCTGGCCACACCCACCTGCCCCACCCCCTGAGGGCAACCGCAATGCTGATGCGGCCCTCAATAAAATTGAGTTCACACTCCTGATCTAGAGGTTCATCTGGATTAACCCAACTTTCTTATTAACAGACTAGTGCAGTGGTGGCGAACCTATGGCACGGGTGCCAGAGGCGGCACTCAGAGCCCTCTCTATGGGCACGCGCACCATCACCCCAGTCCTAGGCCTTCAGCTGGGTTTTATAAAACCTTTTCGCTTTAGGCCTCCGCCGCCGTGTGGAAACAAAAAAAGGTTCAATCAATCAGTCAATTTCAACTTCTCGCGGGGAAAAAAAAGATCTTGTAAAGTTGGAATTGATTGATTGAACTTTTTAGTCCCACCCAGTCTGCCGTTGCCAGCGCAGCCACGCCCACCCAATGGGCCACACCCACCCAATTGGCCACACCCAGCCAATGGGCCACACCCACCCGGCACCTGACGATGCATAAGTGTGTTTTGGGTTGCAGTTTGGGCACTCGGTCTCTAAAAGGTTCGCCATCACTGGACTAGTGGGTATCCCAAATCCGCTGGTCTGTTTAACTAGTATTTGTTGGATATGCCACAGTGGTCTTGTCCAGTGTAATAGAGTATGTGGAGGACCTTGGGGGAGGAGAGGAAGACATGCTGCCTGGGAAATGATTGGATAAGACAGATAGGAACCCTCCAGTGGCTTAATGGTCAGAGGAAGACCTTTAGCAAGGACCCACCCTAACGAAACAAGCAATTAAAAGCGGCAGCAGGTAGCTTGTACCTTTAGATTTGTAGAATCATAGACTCATAAGGCCGGAAGGGACCCTGGAGGTCTTATAACCCAACCCCCTGCTCAAGACAGGAGTCTTATACCATCCTCCGCAAATGGCTGCCCAATATTTTCTTGAAAACGTCCAGCGATGAAGCACCCACAATTGTAGGAGGCCAGCTGTTCCATTCATTAATTGTTCTTACTGTCAGGAAATTTCTCTTTAGTTCCAGGCTGGATCCCCCCTCTGATGTGCTTCCACCCATTGCTTTTTGATCAGGGGACTGGAGGCTAAAACGTATAAGGAACGGTTGCTGGAATTGGGTATGTCTAGTTTAATGAAGAGAAGGACGAGGGGGGACATGATAGCAGCCTTCCAATATCTCAGGGGCTGCCCCAAAGAAGAGGGAGTCAAGCTATTTTCCAAAGCGCCTGAAGGCAGGACAAGAAGCAACGGATGGAAACTAATCAAGGAGAGAAGCAACCTGGAATTAAGGAGAAACTTCCTGACAGTGAGGACAATTAACCAGTGGAACAACCTGCCTCCAGAAGCGGTGGATGCTCCAACACTGGAGGTTTTTAAGAAGAGACTGGACAGTCATTTGTCTGAAATGGTATAGGGTTTCCTGCCTGAGCAGGGGGTTGGACTAGATGACCTCCAAGATCCCTTCCAACAACAACAACAACAACAACAACAACAACATCATCATCATCATCATCATCATCATCATCATCATCATCATCATCATCATCATCATCATCATTATTATTATTATTACTTGTGGACTTCCAGAATTCCTCAGCCAGTTATGCTAGCTTGGGTAAGCAGACCATCAGATTTTGGCATGTGTGAATCCACGCAAACTACCACCTAGATCAGTGGTTCTCAACCTGTGGGTCGGGACCCCATTTGGGGTCGATCGACCATTTCACGGGGGTCGCCAAGCAAGGCTGTCTGCCATTTTTTTTGTCCACCATTTTTTTGTCCGCCATTTTTTCCCCCTTTTCCGGCGGGTGCCTTACCTCGCTTGGGCTGGGCCAGCTGGTGGTCGGCCTGCTCCGTCTCTGCCGCTTGCCAGCTACGCCTCGGCCGGCGCAGGGGGCGGAACCACGCATGCGCGGCGCTCCCAGGCAGGGAAAGTCCTCGACTTACGACCGGTTGGGTAGTCCTCGACTTACGACCGGTTTAGTCCTCGACTTACGACCGGTTTAGTCCTCGACTTACAACCGGTTGGGGTCGCGGCATTAAAAAGGTTGAGAACCACTGACCTAGATGCATCTTATTTCTCTCTTTATTTCTTATTTCTCCATGGGGCTGAAATTTCACCCAACCTTATCCAGAGCTGCTGAGAAATCTGGAACAGAGATGCTGGCTGGGGAATTCTGGGAGTTGAAGTCCACAAGTCTTAAAGTTGCCAAGTTTGGAGACCTTTGAACTAGAATCTTAGTCTTATTTATCAGATTTCTTGAAGGAGTGGGGTGGGTGAGTGGGAAACAGGGCCAAGTTACAGAAGTTTACTGTATCTTCAGGTGTACTATATCTTCAGGTTCATGAGCCTAAGACCTAGAATTCTTTGATCTTCTTACTTACTGTGGTGGAATGTAGTCTGGATTCCCAGGAGGGAGGGGCTGCATTCCAGAGGGGAAACAGGCAATGAAACTTAGACAGTTTGGTTGTGAAAAAGAGAGATAAGAAGGCTCCTTGCCTAGCAATTCTCAGAGTACTACTATAGATAGTCTCAACTTACAACCATTTGCTTAGTGACCGTTTAAAGTTACAACAGCACTGAAAAAAGTGGCTCGTGGCAGCTTTTCACACTTACAACCACTGCAGTATCCCCATGATGCACGGGATCAAAATTCGGCCACATGGCAATTGGCTCCTATTTATGACGGTTGCACTGTCCCAGGGTAATGTCATTCCCTTTTGAGATCTTCTGACCAGCAAAGTCAATGGGGAAGGCAGATTCACTTAACAACTGTTTTACTAATTTAGAAACTGCAGTGATTTTTTTACCAACTGTGGCAAGAAATGTCATAAGATGGGACAAAAGTCACTTAACAACTGTTTCATGATGATAGATGATAGATAGGATAGATAGGATAGAGAGAGAGAGAGATAGAGAGGTAGAGAGGTAGAGAGAGATAGATAGATAGATAGATAGAGAGAGAGAGACAGACAGACAGACAGACAGACAGACAGACCTAGATGATAGATAGATAGATAGATAGATAGATAGATAGATAGATAGATAGATAGATAGATAGATAGATAGATAGATAGATGGATGGATGGATGGATGGATGGATGGATGGATGGATGGATGGACGGACGGACGGACGGACGGACGGACGGACGGACGGACGGACGGACGGACGGACGGACGGATAGATAGATGGATAGATGGATGGACAGAGAGAGAGATAACTGTAGTGATAGATGGATGGATAGATGGATGGATGGATGATCGATACTGTATAGATAGATAGATAGATAGATAGATAGATAGATAGATAGATAGACCTAGATGATAGATAGATGATAGATAGATGGATGGACGGAGAGAGAGAGATAACTGTAGTGATAGATGGATGGATAGATGGATGGATGGATGATCGATACTGTAGAGATAGATAGATAGATAGATAGATAGATAGATAGACCTAGATAGATAGATAGATAGATAGATAGATAGATAGATAGATAGATAGACCTAGATAGATAGATAGATAGATAGATAGATAGATAGATAGATAGATAGATAGATAGATAGATAGATAGATGGATGGATGGATGGATGGATGGATGGATGGATGGAAGGAAGGAAGGAAGGAAGGAAGGAAGGAAGGAAGGAAGATACTTCTTAGATGCCATTACAACTCTGTGGTTTGCTTGTCTCTTTCCCAGAATGACCTTAGCCACCCTGTTTTCTCTCCATGGGTGGTGACAATCACAGTTTTCCTGGAACTTCTCAGTCCCAAGAACGTCTTCATCCTTCAGAAGCAGATAAGAAGCAACTGGCTGGCCAGAGAAGGCAGGGCCAAGCAGCTTTATAGGCGACAAGATGACAGGTCTACCACCACCAATGCCACCCATTCCACCACCACCAATGCCACCACCCCCACCCCCCATGCATGGCCCATATCCAGGCTACCCACCGGGATATCCACCCCATTATGGAGGTTATCCACCACCAGTCCGTGTCTACGTGGCAGACCCAACGCATGTCCGGGAACAAGCACATGCAGCTGGCTGGCTGGAAGGCTGTTGTACAGCCCTCTGCTGTTGCTGGCTCTGTCAACTCTTTGCACGTCTCTTCGCTACCCCTCCTGCTTAGGATCTCAACTATCCAAAGCCCAGCCAGGCATCATCTTCTGACATGGCTTTCCAGGACTGTAATAAACAATCTGCTTTCTAACAGGGGTGAGGACCTGTGTCTGTCCAATTCCAGTGTTCATTTCATTTCATGCACAAGTTAGAAACTTCTAGTCCTGCCTTAGGCATGGAAGTCAACTGGGTGACTTTGGGGCAATCACCAGGAGATGGTGTAGTCCTACCTTAATCATGAAAGTAGGTTGTATGATTTGGGGCAATCACCAGGAGAGGTGAGTTATAGTCCTGCCTGAGGCATGGAAGCCAACAGAGTGACTTTGGGCCAATCATCAGGAGACTGTGGGTTCTAGTCCCGCCTTAGGCATGAAAGCCAATTGGGTGACTTTGGGTCTAATCCCCAGGAGACATTGAGTTCCAGCACCACTTTAAGTGTGAAAGCTGGTTGGGTTGACTTTGGGCCAATCATCAGGAGACTGTGGGTTCTAGTCCCGCCTTAGGCATGAAAGCCAACAGAGTGACTTTGGGCCAATCACCAGGAGACTGTGAGTTCTAATCCCACCTTAGGCATGAAAGGCAACAGACAGAGTGACTTTGGGCCAATCATCAGGAGACTGTGAGTTCTAGTCCTGCCTTAGGTATGAAAGCCAATTGGGTGACTTTGGGCCAATCATCAGGAGATGGTGAGTTCTGGTCCTGCCTTAGGCATGAAAAACCAGCTGGGGGCCTTTGGGCCATTGTCTGTCCACCCAATCCACCTCACAGGGTTGTTGTTGGGGAAAATAGGGGAAAGGAGTCTTGGATAGGTTTATTATTTTGAGTTATTTGTAAAAATAATAGTGGTGGCTAACAAAAATAAATAACAGTCAACGACCAGCAAGGTGAAAAACCCCTATGCCACAACTAAAGACATTAACATTCCTATAAAATCTAAGTGTGAAAAACTGGCAACGACCAGAGGCTTGAAAAAAAGCTGAGGTGATACCAATCTACAAAAAAAAAAAAAAAGGAAGGGGGGCAATGGATCCAGGAAATTATAGGCCAATCAGCTTGACCTCAATAACCTGGGAAAATCCTTGAAATCATAACCAAGCAGCAGATTTCTTAGCACCTAAAACAAACATGGGTTTGTTCAAACATGGGTTTGAAACATGGATTACAAACATGGGTTTGTTCAAAACAGATCCTGCTAGGGCCAGGGGTAGGCAAACCGTATTGCATTCTTTGATTACAGTGACTGAATCCGTGGGTCAGGAAAATGTTGTAGGTAAAGTATACTTAGACTTCAGGAAGGTTTTTGACAAAGTAGACCACACCCTACCTCTTGGTAAGAAGAAACAATGGGGAATGGACAGCATCATCGGAAAATGGATTTGCAGATGGCTTACCAACCGTACACAGCACGTGGTCCTGCACCTACGTAGGAAAAACCAAACACACAGGATAGAATAGGTGGTGCTTGGCTCAACAGCACTAAGTTTGAGAGGGATCCAGGTGTCCTAGTGGACAACCACTTAATTAGGAGCCAGCTGCAGCTGCCCAAAAAGGGCCAATGTACTCCTAGTCCCCACAGGTGCTTTTTCAAAAGGTAACTGGGCTTTCATTGTCCTCATTCCTTGAGGACGTTTCACTTTTCACCCCAGAGGCTTCTTCAGTTCTGACTGAAGGGTGGAGAATGGAAGGATTTATATTCCTTGCAGTCATCTGGTCGTTAGCTCTCTTTTGGAGAGTCGTTGAGGCCACTTGGAGGTTTATCTGTGTCCTCAGGGTCACCTGAAGAGTGCAAATGGGTGTGGAGCCTTCTTGGAATTGTTGAAAGGTGTCAACGCTGCTAACATCAAATGTTCTTGCTTTGACAACAGATGGAAGTGCAGCCATCTTTTCTCTTTCGCTTTTAGAGTTAAATGATGCTGAGAGGGGGGATGTGGATGAGAGTCCAGTTAGTCATAACAACAGTAACTCAGCCATGGGAATCAAGGTTATTGCGGCCCAGAGCTGATAAAGATTTGGCAGGTGAGAAAGCCAGCCACTTCAAGCTAATTGGGGAATGTGATTTATGACAGTTAATTGGAGGAGGGAATTGTGCTTTGCTACTTTGTGTCCAGGGGAGGGGAATTCAGTTTTTGGCTTTAACTATGTAGTGCCCATACTTTGTTTCTCGAATAAAAGATTCTTTAAGGTAAACAATGCCTCGAAGTTCTTTTGAAGAGTTTCATCTGTCGGAACCATGACAAAAGGACTGTGATGTGAACAGGATAGGGCGAGTGGTGTTGTATCCCTCCAACCCCCCACCCCTGTTGAGAGAGGGCTGTTCAGTCTTAACGTAGATGGTCTTTTTTGCCCCCTCTTTCAAACCAGCGGTCCTCTCTATCCAGAATGTGGACTTTGCTGTCTTCGAAAGAGTGACCCATTGTCTTTCAAATGCAGAATGGACTGCTGAATCTTGTCCTGGTGAGTTTGTTCTGTTGTGCCGTGAGTTTATGAAGGGGTTGTTTTGTTTCTCCAATGTACAAATCTGCACATCTCACTGCATTGTACTGCATATACCACATTGCTCAGTTTGTGCCTGTGTGTTTTATCCTTGGGGTGGGCAATATTCTGCCTTAGTGTAAGAAAGTCCAGTTGCCTTTGGGACAACCATGACTGGGATGACTGAGAATCTCCACAGACAATGCAGTTGTAGGTTGCATCAACAAAGGGGTAGCATCAAGATCAAGTGAAGGGATAGTACCGCTTAAACTGCACTAGTGAGGCCACACTTGAAACACTTGTGTCCAGATCTTCTCTCTCTGGTTTAAACTCAGCTGGCATATTCTTCTTCCCTTGCTGTTCTCAGTGGCAGCTGGACCAGGAAGCCCAACTGAATGAATATGTCCAAATGATCCCTCTGCCAAAGTCCACGGATGACCTTCCCAAAAACACCCGATGTTCTGTGGCGGGATGGGGCCGGATCGATGCCCCATATTTTCCTAAACCGAAGCTCTTTGAGACCAACGTGACAGCCCTCGGCCGTAGAAAGTGTCTCCAGTTTGACCCAGAACTTATTGACGGGATGATGTGTGCTGGCAACCGAGCCACCTTCTGCGATGTCCGCAACGTAAGTGTCACCATTATTTGCTCTTTCGGACCTCCTTGGAATAAACTGTTCCTGTTTCACTGGAATCTCACTCTCCCCCATCCCTCTGAGTTGTACTCAGACTTTGAACTACTCTTGGATGTCTGTTTAACATGCCTGTGTGAATGTTCATTTATTGGACACTTTTGACTAACAGGCATTCAAATTTCAGTATTGGCATGTGTTGTTGTTGTTAGTTGCGAAGTCATGTCCGACCCATCGCGACCCCATGGACAAGGTTCCTCCAGGCCTTCCTGCCCTCTACCATCTTCTGGAGTCCATTTAAGCTCACGCCTCCTGCTTCAGTGACTCCCTCCAGCCACCTCCTTCTCTGTCGTCCCCTTCTTCTCTTGCCCTCCATCTTTCCCAGCATTAGGCTCTTCTCCAGTGAGTCCTTCCTTCTCTTAGGTGGCCAAAGTATTTAAGTTTCCACTTCAGGATCTGGCCTTCTAAAGAGCAGTCGAGGTTGACTGACCGGTTTGATCGCCTTGCAATCCAAGGGACTCACAGGAGTCTTCTCCAGCACCATAGTTCAAAGGCCTCAGTTCTTTGGCACTCAGCCTTTCTTATGGATTGGCATGTACCTTTCCCCAATTCTCATGTTCTGAAAAATTTGCAGAATTGTGAAATAATAACATTTTTGTGTCCATCTGTCAAGCTACATGCCTTTGATCCTGCTTGATAACCTATACATTTCAATGGCCTTGCCTTTGGCTGTCCTTTCCTCCTAATTGTTTTGGGTATTGTGCACCCATGCATTGCTGCCAAAGACTCTCAAATGCGCCAAAGATGGCCGTCTTCCATAAAATAATATGTAATATGGAGTTTCATCAACTGTTGACCGAATAATTGCCTCCCCTCAGTACAGCTTACTCATCCCTGCATCTGCTAGTAATGCATCTTTCATGGTTTGTAACACACCATTCCTGCATTCAGCAACTCCATTCACTGCCGGAGTGTAGGGGTTCGTCTTTCTATGGATTATGCCTTTTTATGGGTTATGCCAGGGGTAGGCAACCTTGGCTCTTTGAAGACTCGTGGACTTCAACTTCCAGAATTCCTGAGCCAGCGTGGGGGAACTATGGCCCCTTCATGACTTGTGGACTTCAACTCCCAGAATTCCTGAGCCGACATGGCTCAGCTTGGAAACCTCTCCCTGTCCCCTCAGCATGGCTGGCTCAGGAATTCTGGGAGTTGAAGTACAGGAGTCATAAAAGAGCCAAGGTTGCCTACCCCTGGGTTATGCCTTTCTTTCTCAGCCCTTGCTGAAACATATTAGACGTGAACTCCGCACCTCTGTCTGTTTGTAGTGGACAAACACTTTGTTTATATCTCCTCTCTACAAACATTACCCAATTTTTAAATTGTTGAAACACTTCCGTTTTGCTTTTTAGTAAATAACAAAAACCCGTATCTTGAGAAATCACCAACAATTGCCAAGGCAAGTTTGGCCCCTCCCTTTGACAGAGATAGAGGGCCAATTAAATCAGCATGCACTAAAATGAAAAACCCTGTCAGATTTCCTATCACTTCTTTTGCCAGAATAGAATAGAATAGAATAGAATAGAATAGAATAGAATAGAATAACAGAGTTGGAAGGGACCTTGGAGGTCTTCTAGTCCAACCCCCTGCTCAGGCAGGAGACCCTATACCATTTCAGACAAATGGTTGTCCAATCTCTTCTTAAAAACGTCCAATGTTGGGGCATTCACGACTTTTGACAGGGTATATCTTTGATTTTGCCTCTTTGCAAATAGCCCAATCCAAATAGTTGTCATAATCTTTTACATTCAAACCTATACCCAGGTCAGGCATTTTCTGCAATACAAGTAGTCCTCAACTTACAAAAGTTCATTTAGTGACCATTCAAAGTTACAACGGCACTGAAAAAAGTGACTTATGACCATTGTTCACATTTGTGACCGTTGCAGCATCCCCACGGTCAGGTGATTTACATTCGGGTGTTTGACAACTGACTTGCATTTATGATGATTGCAGTCTCCTGGGATCATGTGATCCCCTTTTGCGACCTTCTGACAAACGAAGTCAATGGGGAAGCCGGATTCACTTAACAACCATGTTATTAATTTAAAAGCTGCAGTGATTCGCTTAACCACGGTGGCACGAAAAGTCGTAAACTGGGGAAAAACTCACTTTATAAATTTCTCACTTTGACAACGTACCTTTGGGCTTAAATGTGGTCGTACGTTGAGGACTGGCTGTACTTTAAATCTTGATTGACTCCGACTTTTGTGCAACAAATATGCACACCCATTGTGCTTTGGTTCACTAGAAAAGACTGTTTGCACACTGCCCCCAGTTTCCTGGTGGTTCAAAACATATAAATTGTTCAGTTTCAAACTTTGTGCACAAACTCTGTTATTCTTTGACCTTGCACGTACCATTTGCAAAAAATTACTTCATAATTTATCTGTTTTATCTGGTTGTTAGCCGCCCTGAGTCCGCAAGGAGAAGGGTGGGATATAAATTAAATTAATAAATAAATAATAAATAAATAAATAAAATACCCTTTATTGTCTAAGCAAGGCACACTCAGCAAATTGTGAACTAAATCTGGTACACATAAAACCTTATCAAACAACTTACCAACACATGGCTCATATACTGCTCCTTGCCCCTGTATAGAAGAATGATTACCATTGGCCAGGCTTACATATTCCTACTCAGCTGGTTCTAGAATGGAAAAAGAAATGGCAGTTATTTACAATATACTCACTTGCCCTATTCTCCCACAACCAAATTTATTTATTTTACAAAAGGGAGGAGACGGGAGCAGGTCTTGAGACGGTTGTATGGGAGGAGTTTGACTCTGTTGCTCCTGAAGATGTGGACAGGGTCCTGGGGAGGCTGAATGCAACCACATGTTTATTAGATCCGTGCCCCTCCTGGCTGGTACTGGCAGCCAGGGAGGGGACACGAGCCTGGTTCCAGGGAATCGTTAACGCCTCTTTGCAGGANAGACATGGCTTTTCCAGCAAGCGGGCCTGACCTAAGGAGGATTTTATTTAGGGACGATTTTAAGTATAATTTTAATTGGAACACAGCCTCTAATATTTGGTTTTTAATTTGGTTTTAGAAGGGTTTTTATTTTTGTATATTGTTATTGTATCTGTTTTTAATATGCTGTGCACCGCCCTGAGTCCTGCGGGAGAAGGGCAGTATAGAAATTAAATTAATAATAATAATAATAATAACGTAGATGGTCTTTTTTGCCCCCTCTTTCAAACTAGCGGTCCTCTCTATCCAGAATGTGGACTTTGCTGTCTTCGAAAGAGTGACCCATTGTCTTTCAAATGCAGAATGGACTGCTGAATCTTGTCCTGGTGAGTTTGTTTTGTTGTGCCGTGAGTTTATGAAGGGGTTGTTTTGTTTCTCCAATGTACAAATCTGCACATCTCACTGCATTGTACTGCATATACCACATTGCTCAGTTTGTGCCTGTGTGTTTTATCCTTGGGGTGGGCAATATTCTGCCTTAGTGTAAGAAAGTCCAGTTGCCTTTGGGACAACCATGACTGGGATGACTGAGAATCTCCACAGACAATGCAGTTGTAGGTTGCATCAACAAAGGGGTAGCATCAAGATCAAGAGAAGGGATAGTACCGCTTAAACTGCACTAGTGAGGCCACACTTGAAACACTTGTGTCCAGATCTTCTCTCTCTGGTTTAAACTCAGCTGGCATATTCTTCTTCCCTTTCTGTTCTCAGTGGCAGCTGGACCAGGAAGCCCAACTGAATGAATATGTCCAAATGATCCCTCTGCCAAAGTCCACGGATGACCTTCCCAAAAACACCCGATGTTCTGTGGCGGGATGGGGCCAGATCGATGCCACATATTTTCCTAAACCGAAGCTCTTTGAGACCAACGTGACAGCCCTCGGCCGTAGAAAGTGTCTCCAGTTTGACCCAGAACTTATTGACGGGCTGATGTGTGCTGGCAACCGAGCCACCTTCTGCGATGTCCGCAACGTGAGTGCCACCATTATTTGCTCTTTCAGACCTCCTTGGAATAAACTGTTCCTGCTTCACTGGAATCTCACTCTCCCCCATCCCTCTGAGTTGTACTCAGACTTTGAACTACTCTTGGATGTCTGTTTAACATGCCTGTGTGAATGTTCATTTATTGGACACTTTTGACTAACAGGGATTCAAATTTCAGTATTGGCATGTGTTGTTGTTGTTAGTTGCGAAGTCGTGTCCGACCCATCGCGACCCCATGGACAAGGTTCCTCCAGGCCTTCCTGTCCTCTACCATCTTCTGGAGTCCATTTAAGCTCACGCCTGCTGCTTCAGTGACTCCATCCAGCCACCTCCTTCTCTGTTGTCCCCTTCTTCTCTTGCCCTCAATCTTTCCCAGCATTAGGCTCTTCTCCAGTGAGTCCTTCCTTCTCATTAGGTGGCCAAAGTACTTGAGTTTCAGCTTCAGGATCTGGCCTTCTAAAGAGCAGTCAGGTTGATCTCCTCTAGGGCTGACCGGTTTGATCACCTTGCAGTCCAGGGGACTCGCAGGAGTCTTCTCCAGCACCATAGTTCAAAGGCCTCAGTTCTTTGGCACTCAGCCTTTCTTATGGATTGGCATGTACCTTTCCCCAATTCTCATGTTCTGAAAAATTTGCAGAATTGTGAAATAATAACATTTTTGTGTCCATCTGTCAAGCTACATGCCTTTGATCCTGCTTGATAACCTATACATTTTAATGTCCTTGCCTTTGGCTGTCCTTTCCTCCTAATTGTTTTGGGTATTGTGCACCCATGCATTGCTGCCAAAGACTCTCAAATGCGCCAAAGATGGCCGTCTTCCATAAAAGAATATGTAATATGGAGTTTCATCAACTGTTGACCGAACAATTGCCTCCCCTCAGTACAGTTTACTCATCCCTGCATCTGCTAGTAATGCATCTTTCATGGTTTGTAACACACCATTCCTGCATTCAGCAAGTCCATTCACTGCCGGAGTGTAGGGGTTCGTCTTTCTATGGGTTATGCCTTTCTATGGGTTATGCCAGGGGTAGGCAACCTTGGCTCTTTGATGACTTGTGGACTTCAACTTCCAGAATTCCTGAGCCAGCGTGGGGGAACTATGGCCCCTTCATGACTTGTGGACTTCAACTCCCAGAATTCCTGAGCCGACATGGCTCAGCTTGGAAACCTCTCCCTTTCCCCTCAGCATGGCTGGCTCAGGAATTCTGGGAGTTGAAGTCCACGAGTCATAAAAGAGCCAAGGTTGCCTACCCCTGGGTTATGCCTTTCTTTCTCAGCCCTTGCTGAAACATATTATACGTGAACTCCGCACCTCTGTCTGTTTGTAGTGGACAAACACTTTGTTTATATCTCCTCTCTACAAATATTACCCAATTTTTAAATTGTTGAAACACTTCCGTTTTGCTTTTTAGTAAATAACAAAAACCCGTATCTTGAGAAATCACCAACAATTGCCAAGGCAAGTTTGGCCCCTCCCTTTGACAGAGATAGAGGGCCAATTAAATCAACATGCACTAAAATGAAAAACCCTGTCAGATTTCCTATCACTTCTTTTGCCAGAATAGAATAGAATAGAATAGAATAGAATAGAATAGAATAGAATAGAATAGAATAGAATAGAATAGAATAGAATAGAATAACAGAGTTGGAAGGGACCTTGGAGGTCTTCTAGTCCAACCCCCTGCTCAGGCAGGAGACCCTATACCATTTCAGACAAATGGTTGTCCAATCTCTTCTTAAAAACGTCCAATGTTGGGGCATTCACGACTTTTGACAGGGTATGTCTTTGATTTTGCCTCTTTGCAAATAGCCCAATCCAAATAGTTGTCATAATCTTTTACATTCAAACCTATACCCAGGTCAGGCATTTTCTGGAATACAAGTAGTCCTCAACTTACAAAAGTTCATTTAGTGACCATTCAAAGTTACAACGGCACTGAAAAAAGTGACTTATGACCATTGTTCACATTTGTGACCGTTGCAGCATCCCCATGGTCAGGTGATTTACATTCGGGTGTTTGACAACTGACTTGCATTTATGATGATTGCAGTCTCCTGGGATCATGTGATCCGCTTTTGCGACCTTCTGACAAACGAAGTCAATGGGGAAGCCGGATTCACTTAACAACCATGTTATTAATTTAAAAGCTGCAGTGATTCGCTTAACCACGGTGGCACGAAAAGTCGTAAAATGGGGCAAAACTCACTTTATAAATTTCTCACTTTGACAACGTACCTTTGGGCTTAAATGTGGTCGTACGTTGAGGACTGGCTGTACTTTAAATCTTGATTGACTCCGACTTTTGTGCAACAAATATGCACACCCATTGTGCTTTGGTTCACTAGAAAAGACTGCACACTGCCCCCAGTTTCCTTGTGGTTCAAAACATATAAATTGTTCAGTTTCAAACTTTGTGCACACACTCTGTTATTCTTTGACCTTGCACGTACCATTTGCAAAAAATTACTTCATACCCTTTATTGTCTAAGCAAGGCACACTCAGCAAATTGTGAACTAAATCTGGTACACATAAAACCTTATCAAACAACTTACCAACACATGGCTCATATACTGCTCCTTGCCCCTGTATAGAAGAATGATTACCATTTATTTATTTATTATTATTTATTAAATTTATATTAAATTTATTATTTGCCAGGCTTACATATTCCTACTCAGCTGGTTCTAGAATGGAAAAAGAAATGGCAGTTATTTACAATATACTCACTTGCCCTATTCTCCCACAACCAAATAACTTTAGTGTCTTTGTTGGTTGCCTTCACCACAGAAATCTGTGTGTCTCAACATCTTTTTTACATCGTGGTGACTTAAACTGGATGCAGTACTCCAAGTGTGGCCTTACCAAGGCGTTGTAAAGTGGTATTAACACTTCACGTGATCTTGATTCTATCCCTCTGATAATGCAGCCTAGCACTGTGTTGGCTTTTTTGGCATCTGCAGCACACTGCTGGCTCCTATTTAAGTGATTGTCCACTAGGACTCCGAGATCCCTCTCACAGTTGCTACTATTGAGCCAGGTACCCCCTATACTATACTTGTACATTTGTTTTTTCTTGCCTAAATGTAGAACCTTGCTTTTTTCACCATTGAATTTCATTTTGTTAGATAGCGCCCAGTGTTCAAGTCTGTCCAGGTCCTCCTGTATCCTAAGCCTGTCTTCTGGAGTGTTGGCTATTCCTGCCAGCTTGGTGTCATCTGCAAATTTGATGAGTTCCCCATCTATCCCCTCGTCCAAATCGTTGATGAAGATGTTGAAGAGCACTGGACCCAGAACAGAGCACCTGGGCACCCCACTACACACTTCCCTCCACAGGGGGAATAAAAACCAAACACCCCCCCCATCCCACCCCCGCTGCCAATCCTCCACAGAAATGCTCACAACAATGAAAACCTCGGACAGGAGGAAGAGCGCCGCCAGGCGGGCAGGCAGGTGTCTTACTCGGCTGTGGCTTGGGGGGGCACTTTTTTCAGTGCCATTGTAACTTCGAGCAGTCACTAAGCGAACTGTTGTAAGTCGAGGACTACCTGTACTTTATCACTTTTTTCCTTTTTTTTTTTTTTTTTAGTCATCAGGTTTTTGATGACACCTTGCTAGGCGACTGGTGGTCCTCGGATGTTGCCATATCCTAAAAGTGGTACAATGGGTGAAAAGGTTGAAAAGCCCTGGACTAGAAGACCTCCAAGGTCTCTTCCAACTCTATTCCGTAATTAACATTTTGCTTCTCATGCAAGAAGCTTCTTCAGTTCTAACTGAACAGTGGGGAATGGAAGGATTTATAT
>NW_015388388.1:33511-37014 GCF_001527695.2 Protobothrops mucrosquamatus
TGACACCTTGCTAGGCGACTGGTGGTCCTCGGATGTTGCCATATCCTAAAAGTGGTACAATGGGTGAAAAGGTTGAAAAGCCCTGGACTAGAAGACCTCCAAGGTCTCTTCCAACTCTATTCCGTAATTAACATTTTGCTTCTCATGCAAGAAGCTTCTTCAGTTCTAACTGAACAGTGGGGAATGGAAGGATTTATATTCTTTGCAGTCCCGTGAAGGTTCCCCACTCACTTGCACTCTGATTCAGGGGACTCTGAGAACACAGATTAAACCCAAGTGGCCTCAACGACTCTCGGATAACTGCAAAGAATATAAATCCTTCCCTTCCCCGCCATTCAGCTAGAACCGAAGAAGCTTCTTGCATGAGACGCAAAAGGTTTTCAAAGGAAAAAAAAAACCAAAAGAGTCCAGTTGCCTTTTGAAAAAGCACCTTTGGAATAACTCCCTATGCAGGGAGAACAATTAATCAGCGGAACGGCTTTCTTCCAGAAGTTTTCCATGCTCCATCCCTGAAGTTTTTCAAGAAGAGGCTGGACAACCATTTGTCCAGATTGGTCTAGGGCAGGGGTAGGCAACCTTGGCTCTTTTATGACTTGTGGACTTCAACTCCCAGAATTCCTGAGGCGGCCATGACTCAGCTTGGAAACCTCTCCCTTTCCCCTCAGCATGGATGGCTCAGGAATTCTGGGGTTTGAAGTCCACAAATCATAAAAGGGCCAGGTTTGAAGACCCCTGCAGTAGCCTAACCTCATACGACCGTCTTACTGATTCGCCAAGGTGTGGTGCACCCAGCCACGTGCACTCCAAAGTCTGCCTATGGGGGTAGGCAACCTTGGCTCTTTTATGACTGGTGGACTTCAACTCCCAGAATTCCTGAGCCAGCATGACTCAGCTTGGAAACCTTTCCATTTCTCCTCAGCGTGGCTGGCTCAGGAATTCTGGGAGTTGAAGTCCACGAGTCATAAAAGAGCCAAGGTTGCCTATCCCTGCACTAGGTAAAGTGTGGTTAGCTAATTTGGGTGGGCTGTCTTCACCCCAATCGACTCAGTGCACCTTTGTGTTTCTCAACCTTGTTGACTTTTAAGAGCTGTGGACTTCAACTCCCACAATTCTCATGGTTGGCTCGGGAATTCTAGGAACTGAGGGCCACACCTCTTAAAGTCACCAGGGTTGAGAAACAGTGGCCTAGCCTATCAAATCAGCATAACCTCTGACTTTCTGGGTTCTTCAAGCATCCATAAGGAAAAACAGTGTTCCAACGGAGAGAAGGTTGAATAGATGACCTTTTAGATCCCCTCCAACAGCTCCAGACTCCCCCAATGTCAACATTATTCTGTAGGCAAGAATAACATGCTTCTTCCTGTGAATGAAAATCTGCAGGCCTCTTAAACCGTGTAACCACAAACATCTGTGGGTATTTTTTAATTTTATTTTTTTACGTCTGCTTCAAAGCTAATTCCTCGTTAGTGCTGTGCCCCTCCCTTCTTAAATAAACAATATTTTTGCACTTAAACCTGTGTCTTCAATTTGGCATCCTGTTTCATTTCTGGTTGCATGGCTCAGTAAAAACTGAGTCTGTATTATGATTTATACAGGTAGTCCTCGACTTACGACCACAATTGAGCCCAAAATTGATGTTGCTAAGCGAGACGTTTGTTAAGTGAGTTTTGCCCCATTTTACAACCTTGCTTGCCACAGTTTTTTATGTGAATCATTGCGATTGTTAAGTGAATCTGGCTTCTGCCTTGACTTTGCTTGTCAGAATATTATGTCTTGGGGTTCGCGGCATTGAAGCGACACGCACAACCAGTTTCAACCAAGTTCTTCTTTATTCAATCCAGTTCCACTCAACAGGCAACAGGCTCGCAGGCCTTTTATAGTTTCCAAAACAGCCTATCACAGTGGTGGCAAACCTATGGCACAGGTGCCAGAGGCGGCACTCAGGGCCCTCTCTGTGGGCACGCGCGCCATTGCCCCAGCAGAGTTCACCAGAATTGCGAGCACGTGGTGTTTGAAAGCGACAGGGCAGGAAGTGAGCAAGCAAGTGGTGTTGGCCCCCCGGGGATGCCCCGGAGATGGTGAGGGACTGGCCCTGGCCACACTCACCCAGTCTGCCATGACCACTGCAGCCATGCCCACCCAGTGGCCCATGCCCCCCCACGTCCCACCTGAGGGCACCACAATGCTGATGTGGCCCTGGCACTTTGTGATAAATAAGTGGGTTTTGGGTTGCAGTTTGGGCACTTGGTCTCTAAAAGGTTCGCCATCACTGGCCTATCATAATTCTCTCTTTTTCACGCCTTGCGCCTGCGCGCAAGGCTGGCGCCAACCAGTCTGGTCCCGGGCAGCTTTTGGAATGCCCGGGACCATTTGCAACACTTCTGGGTCTGCTGAGCTGCCTCAACAGACCCAGGACACAACAAGAAGGTGACAAAAAGTGATCATATGACCCTAGGACTCTGCAACCATCATAAGTACAAGCCAGTTGCCAAGCCTCTGAATTTTGATCACATGACCATGGGGATGCTGCAACGGTCGTAAATGTGAAAAATGTGAAATGTGAAAAACTAAGTCCCTTTTTCCAGTGCTGTTGTAACTTTGAACGGTCATTAAACAAACTGTTGTAAGTTGAGGACTACCTGTATATCTGACTTATTATGGTAGATTGCACAGTCAGCCAGATGTTTAGACCAGAATTGGCATTTTTGCCTGTCTCTCGAATCCTTCCCAAGGACCTGGGACAGGCGGATGTGAACGTTTGATGGTGTTACAGATATTGTCTCAGGATTTCATCTGTTCCGAGACCAGCTGCCTTTTGCAATTGACCGAGGGGGGTTTTGTCAACACCGGACAGTGTTCAAAGGATGCTCAGGATGTTTTGGGATCGTGCCCAAGGTGCCTGTTACTCTTTGGGTTTTTTTGCACAGTCATTCTGCTTCTAGTTGCGGGTCTTTGTATTTTGTGACCTTCTCCATTCTTTTTTTCTCTTCTCTTCTGCTATCTCCAGGTACTGCCACATCCACTATCCAATTTTTTTTATCTTTCTGATCAACACACCTTATTACATCTTGGTAAGGCCACACTTGGAATACTGCATCCAGTTTTGGTCACCATGATGTAAAAAAGATGTTGAGACTCTAGAAAGAGTACAGAGAAGAGCAACAAAGATGATTAGGGGACTGGAGGCTAAAACATATAAGGAACGGTTGCTGGAATTGGGTATGTCTAGTTTAATGAAGAGAAGGATGAGGGGGGACATGATAGCAGTATTCCAATATCTCAGGCGCTGCCACGGAGAAGAAGGGAGTCAAGCTATTTTCCAAGGCGCCTGAAGGCAGGACAAGAAGCAACGGATGGAAATTCATCAAGGAGAGAAGCAACCTGGAACTAAGGAGAAACTTCCTGACAGTGAGAACAATTAACCAGTGGAACCACCTGCCTCCAGAAGTGGTGAATGCTCCAACACTGGAAGTTTTTAAGAAGAGACTGGACAGCCATTTGTC
>NW_015388388.1:39039-40708 GCF_001527695.2 Protobothrops mucrosquamatus
TTCTTTGTTCTCTGCACTGCTGACCTTGGCCGATCTGGAAAGCCTATGCAGGAGGAGACCTGCTCAGTGGCCGGAGGGGAGACCACCCAGCGATCCCAGGACTGCAATCTAGGTTGTGAAACTGAGGAGAAGAAGTAGAAAAAAAACATCAGCAAAACATTCTGCCCATCAGCCACAAAACTTCGTAACTGTCTAGCTCCGGTTCAGGAAGTCTTTATTTCGACGAAACCTGCCCGTTTCTTTGAATGTAATCCCTTGACCAATGAGGACCAGAAACCTGCCAAGGGCTGTGCTCACGCAACCTGTTCCGAAAACAGAGAAGGGCACAATAACAACTTCCCTCGTCTTTGGGGACGGTCCTCGCCCAGCAAACGGGCGCCCGCCTTCGCTCACAAGCCATCCCAGAGCGGTGGGGTTGAGTTGACTCAGCATCCGTCCGTCTCTCTCTTTCCCCCTCGCCGTCCCCAGGCCCTGAACTGAACAGAAACGCCCTGGGTGACACCGGGCCATCCGCTCCCACCAACCGTTAGAGGTTTGGGCAGGAAAAGATTACGGGGGCCAGAAAACGACCGTTGACCACATCATGTTTGCAAAAAAAAAAATTGAGCGGGGCAAAAATAACCCGTTAACGGCTGAGATCTTTCCCCAAAGATAGGAGCTGAAGCAAATATTGCACTGAGGTGAAGTGCAATCAGAGGCTCAAATGACTCTTTAAAAAGAATCCTAGCTGTTGAAATTCAGAAGGATGTTGACTCTCTGTTGAGTGGCTGGTTTAAAAATGTCTCCTTCCCACAATACAGTTGCTTAAGCTAAGATCTAAGGCAGCGGTCTTCAAATTTGGCAACTTTAAGACTTGTGGACTTCAACTCCCAGAATTCCTCAGCCAGCCCTGGGCTGGCTGAGGAATTCTGGGAGTTGAAGTCCACAAGTCTTAAAGTTGCCAAGTTTGAAGACCCCTGATCTAAGGTTGGGGAACAGTGTTTCCCCAACTTTAAGATGTGTGGACTTCAACTCCCCAGCATAGCTGGCTGGGGAACTCTGGGAATTGAAGTCCACACATCTGAAATTTGTCAAACACTAGATCAGGAGTCTTCAAACTTGGCCCTTTTATGACTTGTGGACTCCAACTCCCAGAATTCCTCAGCCAGCGTGCCTGTTTCCTTACACAGTTACCATGAACTCAATTCACCCAATATTTTTGGTTCACAAAAGACACCAAGCCCTAAACCAGGGGTAGGCAACCCTTGGCCCTTTTATGATTCGTGGACTTCAACTCCCAGAATTCCTGAGCCAGCCACGCTGAGGGGAAAGGGAGAAGTTTCCAAGCTGAGCCATGCTGGCTCAGGAATTCTGGGAGTTGAAGTCCACGAGTCATAAAAGGGCCATGGTTGCCTACCCCTGCCCTAAACTAACCACACAGACTGGGTCTATGCAGTTGTCTGGGGGGAAAATGGGTTTGGTTATTTGCGGTTAAATGCATTCTAAGAGGGATAAATACCCAGCACCAAGCAACTTTTGACTCAAAAGTGAGAACTGCCATCTCCTCTAGAAACCATCGTCCACAGCCAGGATGCCACAGAATCAGAGATGTTGAGTGCTGTAATTCTGGATGGTCAAAGGTGGGTGTTTCATTGAGCAGAATAAAACTCAATGAAGTATACATGAAGTG
>NW_015388388.1:40751-48692 GCF_001527695.2 Protobothrops mucrosquamatus
GGGTGGATGGATGGATGGATGGATGGATGGATGGATGGATGGATGGATGGATGGAAGGAAGGAAGGAAGGAAGGAAGGAGAACAGTAGGATGGATGATGGATGGATGGATGGATGGATGGATGGATGGATGGATGGGTGGGTGGATGGATGGATGGGTGGATGGGTGGATGGATGGATGGATGGGTGGGTGGGTGTGTAGATGGATGGATGATGTGCCATCAAATCACATAGATCAGGGGTCTTGAAACTTTGCCCTTTTAAGACTTGTCGACTTCAACTCCCAGAATTCCTCAGCCAGGCACACTGGCTGAGGAATTCTGGGAGTTGAAGTCCACAAGTCATAAAAGGGCCAAGTTTCAAGACCCCTGACATAAGATAGATTTTCTCCAATACTATCTCCAACCTGGTCCTTCAGCAACTCCAATGGTGCCCCCATTGGTACTGTAACTGTGCCCATCCCTTTGCAACTGGTCATCTGCTTCTCCTCTTTCCTTCTACCTTCCCCAGCATGATGGGCTTCTCAAGGGAGCCAGATCTTTTCCATCATACATCTGAAGTAGGATAATTTGAGTCATTTGTGCCACCTGGAGTGAGAACTCTGAATTAATTTGCTCAGCGGTACATTGGTTTCTTTTCTTCACTGTCCATACATAGTCTTCTCCAATTGCAAAGGCTGAAGGCATCAATACCCTTCCTAACTATGTCTTCAAAGTCCACCTTTTGCTTCCATAGAAGGTCACTGGGGAAACCATTGCTTGCATAATCCTGATCTTTGTAGGAACAGACACATCTCAGCATCTGAATATTTTTTTCCCAGACTTCATGATTGCTCTATCAAAGCTAATCTGTGGTGTATTTCTTGACTGCTGATTGTTTTACTATTGAAGGTTGTTCCTAGAAGGCAGTAGCTCTAAAGCTCTAAGCCTGGCTGAGGAATTCTGGGAGTTGAAGTCCACAAGTCATAAAAGGGCCAAGTTTGAAGACCCCTGTTCTAAGCACTTAGATCTTTTCATTGTCAATTCTAAGGCTGATTGTTGTTCTGCCTCAGGGGTCTTCAAACTTGGCCCTTTTATGACTCGTGGACCTCAACTCCCAGAATTCCTCAGCCAGGCACGCTGGCTGAGGAATTCTGGGAGTTGAAGTCCACGAGTCATAAACGGGCCAAGTTTGAAGACCTCCGTTCTACCTGATATCATTAGTGTAGTCTTCCCTACATTTATTCAACTTCCCAGAAACCCAACATTTAATCGTGGACTTTGGAATTCTGGGATTTGAAGTCCAACACCGTTGCAGCAAACCAAACTGGAAGGCTACTGTAATTGAAAAAGAAGAGGAACAGAACCAACAGCATTGTTCCAAAAATCCTAATGTTATTGCCTCTCTGTTCTTTAACAAACTGAATTCGTATAATAACCCTGCCCTCACCAAAAAAAAACTTTTAACAATCTTAGACTTCAACTCCCAACATCCTTAGCTAGCAAATCCCATTGCTGCCATTTGGGGCAGGTATCCGGTTGGAGAAGATACCGTTGGATGGGGTTGATGCATCTCTGCTCTGGAAAGGGGTAGATGTCTGGAGGGGAGGATCAGCAACAAGGACCAGATTTGGACTGAACAACTCCAGAATAACCAGTAGATGGCAGTAAACTGACACGTCTTGCTACCCCCTAGTGGTAGTTTTAAAAAGTTTTTAAAACTTGGCAACTTTCAGATAGATTGTTAAGATGTTAAGCATGCTGGCTGCAGAATTCTGGGAATTGAAGTCCATCCGTCTTACAGCATGCTGGCTGAGGAATTCTGGGACTTGAAGGCTACGCTTTTTAAAGTTGCCAAGGTTGAGAAACAGTTGGGTTAAGATGTCAAATCAATTAGAATGCTTCTGGAACCAAGCTTTTCTTGTCACCTTCAAGCCCTCTGCCAAAATGCAAATAATAATAAAATAATAATAAAATAAAATAAAATAAAATAAAATAAAATAAAATAAAATAAAATAAAATAATAAAATAAAATAAAATAAAATAAAATAAAATAAAATAAAATAAAATAAAATAAAATAAAATAAAATAAAATAAAATAAAATAAAATAAAATACCAAGCCTTAAGGACAAATGCATACAAAGTCAAAATTGAGAAGACAGCTACAGACAGTAAGTGACGCCTATGCAAAGAAACTGAAGAAACAGTGGACCACCTGGTAAGCTGCTGCAAGAAGATCGCACAGATTGACTATAAGCAGCAGCATGACAAAGTAGCAACAATGGTGCATTGGAAGATCTGCAAGAAATATCATTTGCCTGCAAGCAAAAACTGGTGGGATAATAAAATAGAGAAAATCATAAAAAATGATAAAGTTAAACTGCTCTGGGACTTCAGAATTCAAACAGACAAGCACCTGCAACATAACACCCCGGACTTAACCAATTGTATTGGTATAACAAATCTGTCATACCATCAAACATCCACATCTGCCTATCCCAGGTCCTTGGGAAGGACTCGATAGGTAGACAAAAATGCCAAATCCGGTCTGAACATCTGGCTGACTGTGCAATGATCAATAATAATAATAATAATAATAATAATAATAATAATAATAATAATAATAATAATAATAATAATAATCCCCCAGAGAGGCACTACCTTGACGTGGTTGTGAGGCTTGTGTAGTCTGAGGAAGATGAGAGCGATGCCAGAGGTTCAACCATACTGGACAGGTCTCATCAGAGGAGTCAGACAAAGAGTGCCTCTCCCATAAAAAATATGGTGAGACGTAAATTTCAGAAAGCCATACCGGCTCAGATGTTGCCCGGGTTAACAAGGTCCGTACTAGATGTTGGAGTTCCTGGATATCTGGTGAAAAATGGGTTACAGGACTCAGGACTGTTGGCTGAGCAACCAGGGCTAGCAGCTGCAGAACTACTGGAAGAAAAGGTGTTTACCCGTCGCAGATTGAAAACAAAGAAATAATGATCTGTTGCTACAGTTCAAGTCCAACAAGAAGAGGATATCTAACAAATAGAAATAGAAAGACTGTGGCAAAGGCAAGCAAGGGTAGCACCAATAGTAATAGGCGCCTTGGGTGCAATCCCAAAACAACTGGAGCACCACATGAACACCATTGGCATTGACAAATTCGCCATTAGTCAATTGCAAAAGGCGGCCTTACTAGGAACTGCTTCCATCCTGCGACGATATCTGTAATACCATCCAACATCCACATCTGCCTATCCCAGGTCCTTGGGAAGGACTCGATAGGTAGACAAAAATGCCAAATCCAGTCTGGACATCTGGATGACTGTGCGATGATCAATAATAATAATAATAATAATAATAATAATAATAATAATAATAATAATAATAATCTCCCCTCCCGGATCTCCCCTCCTTCCGCCGCGCCCTTAAGACATGGCTCTTCCAACAAGCGGGATTGGCCTAGGGGAATTTTTAATGGGGTTTTAAGAGTAATTTTAATTGACATAGGCCACAGTAAATATTTCATTTTAATTAGGTTTTAAACTGGGTATTTTTATTGTTGTATCTGTTTTACAAGGCTGTCAGCCGCCCTGAGTCCGTAAGGAGAAGGGCGGGATAAAAATTAAATAAATAAATAAATAAATAAATAAATAAATAAATAAATAAATAAATAATAAAGTTGGAAGGGACCTTGGGGGTCATCTAGTCGAACCCCCTGCTCAGGCAGGAAACCCTATACCATTTCAGACAAATGGCTGTCCAGTCTCTTCTTAAAAACTTCCAGTGTTAGAAGTTTGGCCACAGGTTTTGAGGATATTTTGGAGGTTGGGGAAATTTGTGAAAATTCCTTCCCATCCCAATCCTTAATCTTGCTTCCCACATGGAGAAATGTTATGTGATTAAAAAAAAAATGGGCCATCTTGCAGGGCTAGAGGCTCCAAAAATGGGGTGCAGTGCCACTTCTGTAGGGATTGTGGACTATTGAATTTGGCGCACGACTTCAACTCTACCCAACCACACAAGATAAAACTAGTTTATCTGATTGCAGTTTCGGTGAGGATCTTCTTCGTGAGCACACGAGAGTGCCATGACAGCTAGGTGGCCAATGAGAGGCCGGCTTCTACAGCTTCTGACGCCCAAGAATGAATATAAAGACGACAAGGTCCCACAATCCAAACATTTGGGCACCATTTTCCCTCAAAGCGAGCCTCAAGATGGAAAACTTCCAGTAGCTTCTTCTCTTCCTGTTGATCTTCCCTCTGGCCCCTCCAGGTAAGCAAAACCTCAAAGAAAAGAAGAACAATTCGGAATTAATTAGAACCATTAACCAGTGGAACGGCTTGCCTCCAGAAGTTGTGGGTGCTCCAACACTGGAGGTTTTTAAAAAGAGATCGGACAACTAGAATGGTATAGCCAATGGCGCCCCCAGCATGTCTCCTTTGCCGGTATGGGTAGGGCAGGCCAGAATAACAAAATAACAGAATAATAACAGAGTTGGGAGGGACCTCGGAGGTCTTCTAGTCCAACCCATTGCTCAAGCAGGAGACTTTATACCATTTCAGACAAATGGCTGTCCAGTCTCTTCTTAAAAACTTCCAGTGTTGGAGCATTCACCGCTTCTGGAGGCAGGTTGTTCCACTGGTTAATTGTTCCAACTGTCAGGAAGTTTCTCCTTAGTTCTAGGTTGCTTCTCTCCTTGATCAGTTTCCATCTGTTGCTTCTTGTCCTGCCTTCAGGGGCTTGGAAGAATAGCTTGACTCCCTTCTTCTCTGTGGCAGGGCCTAAAGTACAGGTTGTCCTCAATTTACAACAGTTCATTTAGTGACCATTCGAAGTTACAAGGGTACTGAAAAAAGTGACTTATCTTTCTTTAGTGATTTTAAGAAGAGACATACAGGTAGTTCTCTACTTACAACAGCTCGTTTAGTGACCAAAGTCACTGAAAAAAGTGATTTATGACCCTTTTTCACACTTCCCAGCATTGCAGCACCCCCCCTCCCCCCCCCGGTCTCATGGTCAAAATTCAGATTCTTGGCCACTGACTGATATTTATGACGGTCGCAGCGTCCTCCGGTCACGTGATCCCCTTTGGCAACCTTCTGACAAGCGAAGTCAACGGGGGAAGCGGGATTCACTTAACAATTTAACAACTGCAGTGATCTACTTAACAACTGTGGCAAGAAAGGTCTTAAATGGGGCAAAACTCACTTAACAAATTCACTTAGCAGAAGTTTCAGGTTCAATTGTGGTCATAAGTTGAGGACTACCTGTATTGGAACAATGCTACCGTGTCACCCCTTAGTCCTTTTCATAGATGTACCCAGTTCCTGCAACCGTTCCTTGTATGTTTTAGCCTCCAGTCCCCTGATCATCTTTGTTGCTCTTCTCTGCACTTTCTCCAAAGTCTGAACATCTTTTTTATATTGTGCGACCAAAACTAGATCCAGGATTCCAAGTGTGAGCCAATCCCAGTGGGCTGAGATGGTCCCTTAAGTAGCCTGGATCCATGCCATGAAGGACTTTAGTTTAGTCCATGAAGGACTAAACATACTATATAGTATGTTTAGATGTGTGTCATGTATGTATTTCACTTTGAGAGCGGGCAACTAAATTTCATTTTTGATGTGTGCCATTGTGCCCACAGTAAAAAAATGGCAATAAAGGTTATCTTATCTTATATCTTATCTTATCTTACCTTATCTTATCTTATCATCTTATCTTATCTTATCTTATCTCATCTCATCTCATCTCATCTCATCTCACCTCACCTCACCTCAACTTACCTCATCTTACCTCACCTCACCTCATCTTATCTTATCTCACCTCACCTCAACTTACCTCATCTTACCTCACCTCACCTCATCTTATCTTATCTCACCTCACCTCAACTTACCTTACCTCATCTTACCTCACCTCATCTTATCTTATCTCACCTCACCTCAATTTACCTTACCTCACTTCACCTTACCTCACCTCTCACCTCACCTCACCTCATCTCATCTCATCTCACCTCACCTCACCTCACCTCATCTCATCTCATCTCATCTCATCTCATCTTATCTTACATGGTCTTCTTCACTTGAAGCTATGTTGGATACTAATTTCCAGAAAAATAATCCGATTGCAGAATTGTGATTTGCTTGCTCTTTCAGTGCATCAGCGTCCAGACAAAGCTTACTCTAAACCAGAGTTTGTCAGCCTTGGCAGCTTTAAGATGAGTGGACGTCAGCTAGCAAGGGAATTCTGGGAGTTNGAGACTTTGCTAAGTGAGTTTTGCCCCTTTTGATGAGCTTTCTTGCCACGGTTGTTAAGTGAATCACTGCAGTTGATAAGTATGTAACCTGGTTGTTAAGTGAATCTGGCTTCCCCCCTTGACTTTGCTTGTCAGATAGTCGCAAAAGGGGATCACGTGACCCCGGGACACTGGAGCAGTCATAAGCAGGAACCAGTTACCAAGCGTCTGAATTTGGATCACGTGACCAGGGGGATGCTGAAACGGTCATAATGGGAAGAACAGTCGTAGGTCGCTTTTTTTAGTGCCGTTGTAGAAAACCAAGATCATGGCATCCGGCCCTCTCAACTCCTGGCAAATAGATGGGGAAGAAATGGAGGTAGTGACAGATTTTATCTTCCTGGGCTCCAAGATCACCGCTGATGGGGACTGCAGTCAAGAAATTAGAAGACGCTGGCTCCTGGGGAGGAAAGCTATGGCAAATCTAGACAGCATACTAAAAAGCAGAGACGTCACCCTGCCAACAAAAGTACGTATAATCAAGGCCATGGTTTTCCCAGGTGCAATGTATGGCTGTGAAAGTGGGACCATAAGAAAGGCTGAGCGCCAAAGAACTGAGGCCTTTGAACTCTGGTGCTGGAGAAGACTCCTGCGAGTCCCCTGGACTGCAAGGCCATCAAACCGGTCAGTCCTAGAGGAGATCAACCCTGACTGCTCTTTAGAAGGCCAGATCCTGAAGTGGAAACTCAAGTACTTTGGCCACCTAATGAGAAGGAAGGACTCCCTGGAGAAGAGCCTAATAATGCTGGGAAAGATGGAGGGCAAGAGAAGAAGGGGACGACAGAGAATGAGGTGGCTGGATGGAGTCACTGAAGCAGCAGGCGTGAGCTTAAATGGACTCCAGAAGATGGTAGAGGACAGGAAGGCCTGGAGGAACGTTGTCCATGGGGTCGCGATGGGTCAGACACGACTTCGCAACTAACAACAACAACAACTTTGAACGGTCACTGAACGAACTGTGGTAAGCCGAGGACTATCTGTAAACCCCTGCGATGAAAAAAAAACGCACTGGCAACTGAGCATTCCTCTCAATTCTCACGCAGGCCCGCTGAAGAGTCGGATTATCGGGGGTCACGAAGCTGTACCCCATTCCAGACCATACATGGCAGCCTTGAAGGGCGAAGATGAGTTCGTATGTGGAGGGTTTCTGGTGGATCCACAGTGGGTAATGACTGCAGCACACTGCATGGAGTAAGTGACCCCCCCGTTTCTGGTTTAGATTTTTCAGTTCAGAATGGGGGGGGGCTGAACAGGACCCAGATGGTGGTTGAAAAAAGCAGAAAGCAGCAGGTTTTGCACAGAGCTGAGGCACGAAAAACAACGGCACTGCAGAAGTCATCAAGAGACAAGAATAATGGGGTCTGTAGTGCACTTAGCAGGGGGCTGGGCTAGATGACCCCTCAGGGTCCTTCCATTTTAGGCATTTGAGGGAGGAGATGGGAGAGTGGGAAAGAAAGAAAGAAAGAAAGGAAGGAAGGAAGGAAGGAAGGAAGGAAGGAAGGAAGGAAGGAAGGAAGGAAGGAAGGAAGGAAGGAAGGAAGACACAGACAGACAAAGACAGATGTAGTAATAGGGATGGATGGGATGGGATGGGATGGGATGGGATGGGAAGGGAAGGGAAGGGAAGGGAAGGAAAGGAAAGGAAAGGAAAGGATGAGGAAGGGAAGGGAAGGGAAGG
>NW_015388388.1:49797-53402 GCF_001527695.2 Protobothrops mucrosquamatus
ATAATGACAATACAGCTACATACAACATCCTTTTGCTAAAGGTATTTTACTCCAGCTCCTGAAATGCACTCCCAGGTTGACTAGAAAGAAAAAGCTTAAAGGGTTCCCTCTCCTCCCCGTGATCACAAAACACCACAAGCTGCCTCTTGAAGGCAGCAATGGGAACGTGTGAGAGTCTTGCCCCCCCACAGGGACTAGCATCTTGAGCTTTGGATAGAGGCTGAAAACTCTCCAGAGACAAATGTGGATTCCAAAATGCAGAACTGATTTTGGATGCCAGTTTTAAGGAAAGGGAAGTGAAATTCTCCCAGAGTTTGATGTCCTTTACTATTAGTCATGCAACTGTTATTAGTCATTTCTTGACATATTTCTTTTTTATTTTGGGGTTTTACATTATAATTAAAAGCAATATTATAACTGAGAGCCACAATGCAACAGAGAGAAGTAAAATGAAGCTTGAGGCTTTGATCGGTAGCAATAGGTGCCATCTTGGCTTTTTTGGTGGTCTCCCCTCCCCCAAATGTTCCCCTCCCCTAAATTTGGGGATCCAGTAAAAAAAGCCCCCTTTTTTCAACCCCATGTGAAATCCTCCATATAGCCAAAGGGGGGGTGTCATTCCAGGTGGTCCTCAATTAGGACTGAAACTTCCATTGCTAAGTGAGCTGGGTCATTAAGTGGGTCACACATCATTTTACACCTTTTTCATGCAGTCATTAAGTCAGGGGTCTTCAAACTTGGCCCTTTTATCACTTGTGGACTTCAACTCCCAGCATTCCTCAGCCAGGCACGCTGGCTGAGAAATGCTGGGAGTTGAAGTCCACAAGTCATGAAGGGGCCATAGTTTCCCCCATGCTGGCTCAGGAATTCCGGGAGTTGAAGTCCACAAGTCATGAAGGGGCCATAGTTCCCCCATGCTGGCTGAGGAATTTTGGGAGCTGAAGTCCACAAGTCATAAAAGGACCAAGTTTGAAGTTCGCAAACG
Organism: Protobothrops mucrosquamatus; assembly: GCF_001527695.2. Classification (NCBI taxonomy): domain Eukaryota; kingdom Metazoa; phylum Chordata; class Lepidosauria; order Squamata; family Viperidae; genus Protobothrops; species Protobothrops mucrosquamatus. Next base: position 50,780 of record NW_015388388.1, read on the forward strand.
GCAATCCTGTAACCCCCTGGGAGGCTGCAACTGTCGCAAACCCAGGCCGGTTGCCAAGCCTCCAAATTTTGATCACGTGCCTATGAGGATGCTGCTGTCACAGTCATAAGCGTGAGGACGGATTGTAAATCCCCTTTTTCAGCATGGTTGTAAGTTGGAACGGTCGCCAAATGAACGATTGTGTAAATCCAGGATCACAGTACTTGTGTATGTTATTTTCCCTATAGAAAACACTTTTTAGGCTAACTTCCTACTCCCATCTTCCCTCAACAGCCATTCGTTGTGACTGAGATTAATTAATTAATTAATTAATTGGGGGGGGGGGGTTTCTTCCTTTCTTTCTGGCATCAGCTGAGTCACCCTGCCAGGCTCAACAGATACGTCCAGGTCATACCGTTGCCTCGGTCAGATAACGAAGTCCCTGATGGGACCTTGTGAACCACTTCAGGATGGGGTTTGATTGACCGTTTCGTCAGGTCCTATAAACTGTTCGAAACCAACATCACCATCTACAATCGTCGAAAATGCATGAAATTCTATCCGGAACTTGACAAAGCCATGATCTGTGCTGGGAGCTTCAATGAACTCCGAGATACAAGCCAGGTTAGGAAAGGAAGCAAAGGATGGGTTCCATTTTAAGGAGTGGGGGAGTTTTCCAGTCTGGGAACACGCAAACTGGGGAGCCAGTTTGGCCTAATGTTTTAAGTGCTGGCCAATCATCAGGAGACGGCGAGTTCTAGTCCCGCCTTCGGTATGAAAGCTGGCTGGGTGATTTTAGAGTCTAAGGTCACCCAGTCAGCTTTCATACCGAAGGCGGGACTAGAACTCGCCGTCTCCTGATGGTCTAAAGTTTAGACCAATCATCAGGAGATGGCGAGTTCTAGTCCTGCCTTTGGTATGAAAGCTGGCTGGGTGACTTTGGGCCAATAACCAGGAGATGGTGAGTTCTAGTCCCGCCTTACGTATGAAAGCTGGCTGGGTGACTTTAAACCAATCATCAGGAGACGGTGAGTTCTAATCCCACCTTCAGTATGAAAACTGGCTGGGTGACTTTGGGCCAATCATCAGGAGACGGTGAGTTCTAGTCCCACCTTAGGCATAAGAGCTGTCTGGGTGATTTTAGACCAATCATCAGGAGACGGTGAGTTCTAGTCCCACCTTGGGCACGAAAGTTGGCTGGGTGACTTTAGATCAATCACCAGGATATAGTGAATTCCAGTCCCATCTTAAACGTGAAAGCTGGCTGGGTGACTATGGACCAATCAGCAGGAGACAATGAGTTCTAGTCCCACCTTAGGCATGAAAGCCAAGTGACTTGTGCCAATCACAGGAGACAGCTCTAGTCCCGCCTTAGACATGACAGGCAGTTGGGTATCTTTGGGCCCTCTCTCTCAGCCCCCCCCCTCTACCTCAGAGGGTTGTTGCTCTGGAGAAAGTAGGAAGAAGAAGCTGTATTAGATATGTTATTAGATACATTCACCTCCTTGAGTTACTTATAAACAATAACAAAGGTGGGATAAAATCAAATCAAATAAACATATTCATTTATAAGGGGGGGTCTCTGAGGGCCACTGAGGGGTCCACAGAACAGAATATCAATGTTTTTTTGCCTGTTTTGTGTTAGTTCTACACAATTGTCTAGGACAGGAGTAGAAAACCTTGGCTCTTCACGTGATTCTATCCCTCTGTTCATGCAGCCTAGCACCGTGTTGGCTTTTTTTGGAGAAATCCGTTTTGCAGAAATCCGCTCTAAACCTTCTGTTCCAGCTGTTTCCTTTGCTTTCCCCTTCCTCAGGGGGATTCCGGAGGTCCCACGGTGTGCAGAGGAGTGGTGGAAGGCATCGTCTCCTTCGGCAATCAAGTCCCACCGGGGGTTTATTCCCGCATAGCCGACTTTCTTCCTTGGATCAAGCACATCATGGGATCGGATGTGTGAGACCAGGGCACCCGAGCAATTCTTTCTTTTTAGCCCGCTTTAGCTGCCTTACGGGCGGCAGGCCTTGCCATTTCTCCTCCTTCCCTTTTCCATTTGCACGAAAAAAAAATAAAAAATAAAAATAAAGACACGCAGCAACAGATGTGACTGAATGGGATGTTTGGTGCGCACCTACCCTGTTTTTCAGGGTAGCAAACTTGGCCACTTTAAGAGGGGTAAGACTTCAACTCCCAGAATTCTCTAGTCAGCCACGGCTGGCTGGCTGGGAAATTCCGGGAGTTGGAAGTCCAGACACCTTTAAAGTTGTTAAGGTTGAGAAACACACTGATGGGGACCATTTTTCCTCCATCCATATTTGAAAGTCACTTTCCCGAGCCCGTAACTGCCCCGCTTCTTTAAACTGTATTGCTCATTCCACCCTTCTGTCTTTTAGGTCAAGACTCTCCTCTCCTCCTCCTCCTCTCTCCCTCCCTCCCCCTTCCCCTCCTCCTATCCTTTTTTCTTCTCTTCTCTTCCCTCCTCTCCCTCTCACTCTCCCACTCTCTCTTCCTCTGCTCTCCCCTTTCTTCTCCTCCCCTCCTCTTCTCTCCCCTCCTCTCCTCCTTCCTCTCCTCTCTCCTTCTCCTTTCTCCCCCTCCTCTCCCCCTTCCTCCACTCCTCTCTTCTCTCCCCTCCTTCCTCTCCTCT
>NW_015388388.1:56454-60832 GCF_001527695.2 Protobothrops mucrosquamatus
TCTCAGCTCCTCGGTAAACCAGGGAGCCAATCGAGATCTACGTCGGGTCAGAGGCCGCAAAGGCACGACTCGTGGACTTCAACTCCCAGAATTCCTGAGCCAGCCATGCTGAGGGGAAGGGGAGAGGTTTCCAAGCTGAGCCATGTTGGCTCAGGAATTCTGGGAGTTGAAGTCCACCAGTCATAAAAGAGCCAAGGTTGCCTACCCCCATAGGCAGACTTTGGAGTGCACGTGGCTGGGTGCACCACACCTTGGCGAATCAGTAAGACGGTCGTATGAGGTTAGGCTACTGCAGGGGTCTTCAAATCTGGCCCTTTTATGACTCGTGGACTTCAACTCCCAGAATTCCTGAGCCAGCCATGCTGAGGGGAAAGGGAGAGATTTCCAAGCTGAGCCATGCCGGCTCAGGAATTCTGGGAGTTGAAGTCCACAAGTCATAAAAGAGCCAAGGTTGCCTACCCCTAGAATAGTCACTAAACAAATGTTTGAAAGTTGAGGATTGCCTGTACATTCATATATTTATATACACATAAACCCCATTACAGTTCTATCTACATAATCTTTAGGTTATGTATTCTTCCCACCAGCCTTCTGTCCAATCTTCATTGTACATCTTGTGACCGCCGCGTTCTGTCACACATTGTCACACCCTGTGTGACTTCAGCTGCCTTTTCACCCTGGTGGGTTCAACACCCAGATGCTGGGTGAGTGAACTTTCTTATCTCCACTTGCTGTTTCAGAGTTGATTTCCTGATCTCTTCAACTTGCTTGCTCCTGTTCATGTTCTCCTCCTCGTCCCGGGTCAAAATGTTATCCTTCTGTCTCCATCTCACAACATTTTAGGTCATTCTTGTGAGACTAAGGCTCTCCTAATTCAAGCAGAGGGTCAACCTAGAATGAAGGGGAAAATTTCTGACGGTGGGAACAGTTAATCAGTGGAACGACTTGCCTCCAGAAGTTGTGGGTGCACCAACCCTGGAGGTTTTTTAAGAAAAAGTTGCACAAACATTTGTCTGAAACGGTGTAGGGTCTCCTAGGTTGGACTAGAAGACCTCCAAGGTCCCCCCCCAACTCTGTTAGTCTGTTAAGTTGCAAATCTCCTGTTCAGTGGGGCAGCTGCAATGTTATTTTCAAAAAAATCCTTCCCTGCAGGGAGACTTCGGATTCACCCGGTCCATCCAAGGTTCCCGTAGGAAGATGGTGCAAAAAAATGTGACGAACAGTGACCTTCCATCCTGGCACACCAACAGGAATGCTTCTTTGTGAATTCAGCCTCTCCGGAGCCCGCAACATCTGGATTGCACGCCCAGCAATTCCTGGATGCATCTGGAGCTGACCTCTTCAAACCAGGTTGAACTCTTCCAAGTAGCTTGCTAGGACGGCGTCCTTGATATCCGCAAAAACCGTGCAGATGTTCTGCGTGTCGGTGGCACAGGTGTAATGGTGATAAAGGAACCGGGGTCTGAAGGAAGAAAGGGAACCGCCAGAAAGAGGCCCGTCAAGGAACTGATGGAAGATGTCACTGTACATCTCCAGGATAAAGCCTTTGGCCGCGTGAACGTCTCGCTTGGGACCTAAGGAAGGAGAAGGAGAACAGGTTGTGTGAATCAGCAGGCCCCACTGGTTTGAAAGAGGGGTCAAAGAGGCCATCTAGGTCAAAACTAAACAGCCCTCTCTCAACAGAGGGGGAGGGATATGACACCATCCATCTCCAGTCTGCAACACGGTCCTTTCAGCAGTTCCAAGAAGGCTCCACACCCATTTGCACCACTCAAGTGACCCTGAGGCCACAGGTAAGCCTCCAAGTCAGGGCTTTTCAACCTTTTCACCGATTGTACCACTTTTAGAATATGGCAATATTCAAGTATCACCAGTCGCCTAGCAAGGTGTCAAAAACTTGATGACCAAAACAAAATGGAAAAAAGTACAGGTAGTCCTCACCCCCCTTTAATGTCCTCTCTTCTCTCATCCCCTTTAATATCCTCTCTTCTCTCATCCCCTTTAATATCCTCTCTTCCCTCACCCCCTTTAATATCCTCTCTTCTCTCACCCCCTTTAATATCCTCTCTTCTCTCACCCTCTTTAATATCCTCTCTTCTCTCACCCCCTTTAATATCCTCTCTTCTCTCACCCCCTTTAATATCCTCTCTTCCCTCACCCCCTTTAATATCCTCTCTTCTCTCCCCTTCAGCAGGACCCAGGCAATGCCTTGCGCAGCTCCAGCTGAATCTCTGCCTGAAGACTGTGCGAGGCTGCCTGCCACTCCCAATCGGCTGGAGCTGCGCGCGCCGATCCTGGGCTCTCCGCAGGACCCAGGCAGGCAATGCCTCCTGCAGCTCCAGCTGAATCTCTGCCTGAAGACTGCGTGAGGCCGCCTGCCATCCCCAATCAGCTGGAGCTGCGCGCGCCGATCCTAGGCTCTCAGCAGGACCCAGGCAATGTGTCGCGCAGCTCCAGCTGAATCTCCACCTGAAGACTGCGTGAGGCTGCCTGCCACCCCCAGGCCGCCAGCAATCAGCTGGAGCTGCGCGCTTTGATCCTGGGCTCTCAGTAGGACCCAGGCAACGTGCAGTTCCAGCTGACTTTCCCACAAGCCTGTGCGGCGCTGCTGCGCTTCACCTCATCCACTTTTACACTTTTTTTACGTTGTTTTTTTTACAGTGCTGTTCAACCCGTCATACACGTACCACCTGCCAGGTGCCAACGTACCACTAATGGTACGCGTACCACCGGTTGAAAAGCCCTGATTCAAGTGGCCTCAACGACTCTCTAAAAGGATACAAATGACCAGCTGTCTGCAAGGAGTATAAATCCTTCCGTTCCCCACCCTCCAGTCAGAGCTGAGGAAGCTTCTTGGAGGAGAAGCAAAACGTCTTCCAAGAAAAAACAAGAAAGTCCAGTTGCCTCGTCAAAAAGCATCTTTGGGATAACCTGGATTAGATTGTTTCGTCGCTGCACATCAGGGAATGTAGGCATCATTGTTTGGAGAGAGTTGCATAGCCTTTTCATTTACAGGTAGTCCTCGACTTACGACCACAATTGAGCCCAACATGTTCCTTGCTAAGCGAGACAGTCCTTAAATTAGTTTTGCCCCTAGTAAGGCTGCCTTTTACAATTGACTAATGGCAAATTTGTCAATGCCAATGATGGTGTTCAAGTGGTGCTCCAGTTGTTTTGGGATTGCACCCAAGGCGCCTATTACTATTGGTACTACCTTTGCTTGCTTTTGCCACAGTCTTTCTATTTCTATTTGTAGGTCTTTGTATTTTGTTATCTTCTCCAGTTCTTTCTCGTCTATTCTGCTGTCTCCAGGCACTGCCATGTCCACTATCCAGACTTTTTTGTCTTTCTTATCGACAATTGTTAAGTCCGGGGTGTTATGTTGTAGGTGCTTGTCTGTTTTTGAATTCTGAAGTCCCAGAGCAGTTTAACTTTATCGTGTTCTATGACTTTCTCTATTTTATGATCCCACCACTTCTTGCTTAAAGGCAAATGATATTTCTTGCAGAATAATAATAATAATAATAATAATAATAATAATAATAAAAATCATTGCACAATCAGCCAGATGTTCAAACTGGATTTGGCATTTTTGTCTACCTATCGAGTCCTTCCCAAGGACCTGGGAGAGGCAGATGTGGATGTTTGATGGTATTACAGATATCATCGCAGGATGGAAGCAGTTCCTAGTAAGGCCGCCTTTTGCAATTGACTAATGGCGAATTTGTCAATGCCGATGATGGTGTTCAAGTGGTGTTCCAGTTGTTTTGGGTGCACCCAAGGGCTATTATTATTATTATTATTATTATTATTATTATTATTATTATTATTATTATTATTATTATTATTATTATTATTATTATTATTATTATTATTATTATTATCTGACCATTGCTTAGTCTGCAGCGCCTCCTTCTCACTCCCAACATCCCGTGTCTCTTCAGAGAGACATCTGTGTTTTTTTCTCTAGATGGAACACAAGCCACACAAAAAAGGAAATTAACCGGAGGGAATATTTGTAGCTGAGGGTTGAACTGTGGGATTCTGGGTGCTGTCTGAGCTGGCTTGTTTTCTTGCAGATGTTTCATCAGACATGCCCTGATGATGTTACCTAGCTGGGTGATGAAATATCCACAAGAAAACAACCAAGCTCAGGAGATTTCGCAGAAGGGGAAATAGAAAGCACACCCATCAACCTTTTATTGATTTCCTAATTTTACATTTAAGTCTTTAAAAAGCAACATGGCGGCTGGGTTAACCGACAATTCGATAACATACAAAAATTTCTTTAACAGAAATCTCAAAGTACCACATTAAATCTTGCCTCTCTTTTCCCCTTAGCATTTGCTGCCTCATATTTAAACTAATGCAATTCTTA
>NW_015388388.1:61730-63294 GCF_001527695.2 Protobothrops mucrosquamatus
CACAACTGGAGGGCGCTCACGCTCACGCGCAAAGCTCCATTCGTGTGGAGGGCACGGATACACCGCTCGCATAAATGGAGCGGTGTGCGCATGCGTGCGCCTGCCACTCACATGCTCCACCCTCCCCTCACGCCACCAAGCTGCAAAGGTTGGGGAGCGCTTGTCTAAACAGAAGCAATCCTTTTCCGAACACAATACAGGCAGTCCTCGGCTTACAACCGTTCATTTAGCGACTGCTCAGAGTTACAACAGCGCAGAAAAAAGTGACTTTTCTGACCATTTTTCACACTTGCCACCATCGCAGCATCCCCGTGGGTCACCTGATCAAAATTTGGATGCTTGGCAACCGAGGAATTCTGGGAGTTGAAGTCCACCCATCATAAAACTACCATGGGGTGACTGAGGAATTCTGGGGGTTGAAGTCCACCCATCATAAAACTACCATTGGGTGACTGAGGAATTCTGGGGGTTGAAGTCCACCCATCATAAAGCTGCCATGGGGTGACCGAGGAATTCTGGGAATTGATGTCCACCCTTCATAAAGTTGCCAAGGGCTTGCTGAGGAATTCTGGGGGTTGAAGTCCACCCATCATAAAGCTGCCATTGGGTGACTGAGGAATTCTGGGAGTTGACGTCCACCTATCACAGAGTTGCCAAGGGCTGGCTGAGGAATTCCTTGCTAAGGTTGAAAAACACTGTCTTAAAGCGAGAACAGCTTGAAGATGAAAGGTGTGCGTCAATTCTCAATAAAGGTGTGGCTGGCCAACATCAGTACAAAACCAACGTGTTTTGTTCATTCAAATGCTACAGGAAATTGCTCAGGGTTGGGCCCTATTTGCACCCTAACCACAGCCCCAGTGTGTCCGCTAAACACCCTTCTTTGGCTATAACCCCACAAAGTTGTTGAGACATTGGAAAAAGTGCAGAGAGCAGCAACTAAGATGATTAAAGGCCTGGAGACTAAAAACATATGAAGAACAGTTGCAGGATTTAGGTATGGCTAGTCTAGAGAAAAGAAGGACTAGGGGTGACATGATAGCAGTCTTCCAGTATCTCAGGGGTTGCCACAAAGAGGCAGTCAACTTATTTTCCAAAGCGGCTGAAGGCAGGACAAGAAACAATGGATGGAAACTAATCAAGGAGAGAAGCAACCTGGAATTAAGAAAAAAAAACAACTTCCTGACAGTGAGAACAATTAATCAGTGAACAACTTGCCTCTAGAAGTTGTGGTGCTCCATCACGGGAGGTTTTTAACAAGAGACTGGAGAACCACTTGTCTCAAACGGTATAGGGTCTGCTGCTTGAGTGGGGGGTTGGACTAGAAGACCTCCAAGGTCCCTTCCATTCAGAATATGAATCTGAAAGTTGCCTTCATCGCCTCCCAGGCCAGGCATGAAATGGGTCTACTTGGTCCTTGGCTAGAGTGGCCTTAAAGGTCCCTTTGCTTTGTAATCAAGGTCAGCTTTGTAATCTGCAATGCCGGTGAGGCTGCAAATGCACCCATTTCTTTGATGGGAAGACAGGAGACAAATTGCAAGAGAAACAGCTGGGGAATGGGAATGGA
>NW_015388388.1:63877-80649 GCF_001527695.2 Protobothrops mucrosquamatus
TTGCCTTCATCGCCTCCCAGGCCAGGCATGAAATGGGTCTACTTGGTCCTTGGCTAGAGTGGCCTTAAAGGTCCCTTTGCTTTGTAATCAAGGTCAGCTTTGTAATCTGCAATGCCGGTGAGGCTGCAAATGCACCCATTTCTTTGATGGGAAGACAGGAGACAAATTGCAAGAGAAACAGCTGGGGAATGGGAATGGAGACAAATCAACTAACCATGGTAGCAATGCTGACTGTCTGAGGGAAACATTTTTAAAGCTTGCCCTAAAATTCCTGTGCCCATTTCGGCTCATCTTTTTTTCTGAAGGGATGCCTAACATATACAGCTGCTGCAAATTATTATTTTTCCACCGCAAAGCGTCTTTTCATCTTATTCTCATGAATGTATGACTTAAGCAGACTGGGGTTTTTTTTTACTTCCTCTCTTTGGGATTGGGCAATTTACAGGAGCAAATTTAAAGAAATCATATTTTGAAGGATGATAGAAACCTCATGAATTGGGTTCCAACAGAAGACAATATTTGCAGCTCAGATTTGAACTGTGGGGTCCTTGGTGCTCTCTGAGCTTGGTTGTTTTCTTGCAGACATTTCATTACCCAACTAGGTAACATCATCAGGGCTATTGGAGAGTGGGGTTTGCAGAAAGGAAGAGGAGGAGGAGGACTGTGGGGTCCTTGGTGCTCTCTTGAGCTTGGTAGTTTTCTTGCAGATGTTTCATTAGCCTAACTAATCTCTCAGTAGTGGGATTCAGCCAGTTCGCACCTGTTCAGCAGAATTGGTAGCTAAATTTTGCTGAGTTCAGAGAACTGGCTTAATGCACACTGCTTCCGGAAGTCCAGTCTAGGCCTCGGAGGTTTGGAGGAGGCCTCCCAGGCCTAGAACAGCCCGCCGGAAGTGCATGGATGCCACTTCCGGAATTCCATTTTTGGCCTCTGTGGCCTGGAGGAGGCCTTCCAGGCCTAGAACGGCCCACCGGAAATGTGTGGATGCCACTTCCGGAAGTCTGTTCTAGGCCTCAGAGGCCCAGGCCTAAACCCAATAAGAGAACCGACTGTTTAGGTATTTGAAAACTGGATTTACCTCCTTTTACAGGTAGCCCTCGACTTACAACCACAATATGAGCCCAAAATTTCTGTTAAGTGAGACAAACGTTAAGTGAGTTTTGCCCCATTTTTACGACATTATTTGCCACAGTTGTTAAGTGAATCACTGCGGTTATTAAGTTAGCAACCTGGTCGTTAAATGAATCTGGCTTCCCCGTTGACTTTGCTTGTCGGAAGGTCGCAAATGGGGATCACGTGACCCCCTGGGACTCTGCAACCGTCATAAATGTGAGCCAGTTGCCAAGCGTCTGAATTTGGATCACGTCATCATGACGCTGTCAAAGTTGTAACTGTGAAAAATGGTCCTAAGTCCCTTTTTTTCCAGTGCTGTTGTAACTTTGAACAGTCACTAAATGACCTGTGAAGGACTACCTCTCGCTAGGTTTGTGATCTTAGATTTGAAAAGAAAATGACCCAGCAGGGGGCAGCACCTAACCCATCTTATATGGCCCTAGATTAGCTAAGCACAGGTAGACCTGGCTAGCCACTGGATGGGGCACCACCAGGAAATCACAAAACGTAGTCTGGACCGGGAATTTGGACATTGTGGGGGAAAGCTATGGCAATACATGCTTGCAATTTTCCCCTGAAAACTAAATGGATTTTTAGTAATGTTTTTGAGGGGGGAAAAGGATTTTACCTTTTAGATCAGGGGTGTCAAACTGCCGGCCCATGGGCAGGTTGCATCAGGCAGAGGCCACGCCCACCCCAGCTCCAGCAATGCAAAAAAAATTGCGATACATCACAACACGTCACGTGACGCGGCGAGTTTGACACCCGTGTTTTAGATAAATACAGGGTGTCTCAAAAATCTTACTGCAGTTTGAAGCTTTAATAAGCACAATTTTAAGCTGCAATAATAGGTGATTTCCAGAGATTCAAACCAGTTTTCCAGCCAAACAGCGTCTCTAATACGGATAGTCCTTATTTTACAACCTTTAGCAAGTGTTTGAAGTTACAATGGCACTTTAAAAAGTGACTTACAACCGGTCCTTGTGCCTATGACCACAGCAGTCACATGATCCAAATTTGGGTGCTTGGCAAACCAGCATGGATTGATGATGGTTGCGGCGTTCCGGAGTTATGTGGTCACCACTTATGCCCTTCCCATCCGGCTTCTGACGCCCTTCCCATCCGGCTTCTTAACGGCATGATTCACTTAGCAAACTGAAGTGATTTGTTGAACTGCTGCAAAAAAAGGCTGTAAAATTGGGCCCAATTCACTTAATGACCACTTAATGACCAGTCCCATTTGCGGTCGTAAGTTGAAGACCAACTGTAACTGAGGTAATGAAAGAGCACCTTTCCCAAAATTTAGGTGAGGGTTCAGATTAGGGAAGCAGGCCCCAGTTTGCACCAATTTGGCAATCCTTTTCTAAGAACGTGCCGCTTTGCAGACAGTTCCTCTCTAACCACTCCTCAACGCTGCCCAAAGCAGGAAACATTACCTGGGAAAGTGGGGAAATAGGCATCCAGGTCCGAGGTGAGAATTTTCTCCTCCAGGATGTCCACTTTATTGAGGAAGAGAATAATTGAGGTGTTCCAGAACCACGGCAGCTCCAGAATTGTCCTGAAGAGATCTAAACTCTCCCTCATTCGGTTCTGATAGGAAAGAGCAAAAATAAAAATAAAAACAATGGGGAAGCAAAGAAGGAGCCATCAAGAACAAGGAGCAGAAGTTTGTTCCAAAGATTCTGCAGACATTGGTTTGCTCAGAGAGACAACCGAGAGACATTTCAGCTGGACCAGAAGGCCAGACAATGTGCATAAATTCTGACAGAAGAGAATATTTGTAGTTTAGGGTTGAACTGTGGGGTGCTTGGCGCTCTCTGGGCTTGATGGCTTTCTTGCAGACGTTTCATGACCCAACTAGGTAACATTATCCACATGCTAGAAGGGAGTGAAGTTTCCAGAGTGAAGGAGAAGAAGGGAGGGAAACGAGAGGAGGAGGAGGAGGAGGACCGTGGGGTCCTTGGAACTCTCTGAGCTTGGCTGTTTGTTTTCTTGCAGACATTTCACAACCAAACTAGGTAATAGCAGTGCTACCTTGATGAGTTTTGTGGAGCAGTGGAGAAGAAGGAGAGGAAAAGAGAAGGAGGACTGTGGGGTCCTTGGTGCTCTCTGAGCTTTACCCAACTAGGTAACATCATCATTACCCAACTAGGTAACATCATCAGTGCTAGAAGGGAGTGGTATACTTGTATATAAACTGAGAGCTAGAAGAGAGCTCTTAGTTTACATACAAGTGGTTTGCTCTGGCTTACCACTGACAGGAAAGTCACGTCTATACAACAGAGAGTAAACATCACTTCATTTTAGCACTGATGATGTTGGGTAATGAAATGTCCGTAAGAAAACCATCAAGCTCAGAGAGCATCAAGGACCCCACAGTCCTCCTCCTCTTCCCTTTTCCTCCCCTTCTTCTCCACCACTCCACAAAACTCACTCATATAAATTCACAATATGTACAGTACACATATATACAGAGGGAGGGAGAGAGAGAGAATGTTGTTGTTGTTGTTGTTAATTGCGAAGTCGTGTCCGACCCATCGCGACCCCATGGACAACGTTCCTCCAGGCCTTCCTGTCCTCTACCATCTTCTGGAGTCCATTTAAGCTCACGCCTCCTGCTTCAGTGACTCCATCCAGCCACCTCGTTCTCTGTCGTCCCCTTCTTCTCTTGCCCTCCATCTTTCCCAGCACGAGGCTCTTCTCCAGTGAGTCCTTCCTTCTCATTAGGTGGCCAAAATATTTGAGTTTCAACTTCAGAATCTGGCCTTCTAAAGAGCAGTCGGGGTTGATCTCCTCTAGGACTGACCCGTTTGATGGCCTTGCAGTCCAGGGGACTCGCAGGAGTCTTCTCCAGCACCAGAGTTCAAAGGCCTCAATTCTTTGGCGCTCAGCCTTTCTTATGGTCCAACTTTCACATCCATACATTGCAACAGAGAATACACATACACATACAGACACAATCCTCTCCCTTAATTATCCCTCTATCCCAGGGGTAGGCAACCTTGGCCCTTTTATGACTCGTGGACTTCAACTCCCAGAATTCCTGAGCCAGCATGGCTCAGCATGGAAACCTCTTCATTTCTCCTCAGAATGGCTGGCTCAGGAATTCTGGGCGTTGAAGTCCACGAGTCATAAAAGAGCCAAGGTTGCCTACCCCTGCTCTATCCCCAAATATTCCTGTCTCAACACTGCTCCTTACTTCGCTATTATTCTCCTCCAGCGACTGATCGTACTCGCTCAGAGATGCCAAATAGATCAAGGCAATCACATTTTCGAAACAGTGGATCCACTTCCGGCGTTCAGTTTTCTGCCCACCAACATCAACGATCCTAAAAAAGGAGACATGAAAAAAAAATCTTTAGAAAAGACTGGACAGTCACTTGTCTGAAATGGTTTAGGGCAGGGGTAGGCAACCTTGGCTCTTTTTATGACTCGTGGACTTCAACTCCCAGAATTCCTGAGCCAGCATGGCTCAGCATGGAAACCTCTCCCTTTCCCCTCAGCATGGCTGGCTCAGGAATTCTGGGAGCTGAAGTCCACGAGTCATAAAAGAGTCAAGGTTGCCTACCTGTGGTATAGGGTCTCCTGTTTGAGCAGGGGGCTGGACTAGAAGACCTCCAAGGTCCCTTCCAGCTCTATTCTGAATTGATTAACATATGGCCACAATTGGGACCAGAATTTCCACTATTAAGCTAGTTTGTTGTTAAGTGAGTTATGACCCTTTTTTGCCATGGTTGTTAAGCAAATCACTGCAGTTGTTAAATGAATCATGTAGTCATTAACCAAATCCGACTTCTCCCATAAGTGCGAGGATCTCAGGGATGAGATTGCAATACATTCCCTTCTCGCCAGAGGGGGGCATTTTCCTATCATTTGTGCTCATGTGTTGCTCTTACACAACAACAATCTCTCATACTATGACCGACCCTTTCAGAATGTTTAATCTCTTGATTCTGACGGGGCTGGGCAACTATGGTTCCTTGATGACCTGTGGACTTCAACTCCCAGAATTCCTAAGCCAGCAGTTGTCCACCCCTGATTATTTCCTTGTGAAACAAAAGCGCTCGGAGATGAATCCTTTTTCAGCTTACCTTAATGTCACCTTTTGCATTGAAAAGCAGTACTCATTAATGCCCGTCGTGGGCACACGAGTTCTCAAGATATCCTGGGCGTTTGGCACGTACCCTTCAGAAGCAATGCGGTCCAGGTTCGATAGGAAGCTGAAAAACAGAGAGTGACAACTGTCACTCTGGGCAATGCACGGATGGAGTAACTCAAAGTTAATGCACACACCTCTCTGGTACAGTGCCTTTCAAACTTGGCAACTGTAAGATAGGTGGACTTCAACTCCCAGAATTCCCCAGCCTGCATTTGTAGACCAGCTCCCAGAATTCCCCAGCCAGCCTGAAATCTGGGGAAGTTGTGGCTGCTTCAGTGCTACTGGCCGCTGCTGTGCTGTTGTGGCTGCTATGCTATTGCTGTGATTACATGATCTCTGTTTTCCGCATTCTGTGACAGTTTCCAAGCCAGTCTAGTAATCCTTCACTCCTTCCCCACACCCAGCAGCAGCCGCTTACTGCCTGGTGGGAAGGGAAGGGAAAATTTCCAATGCTCCCTGCCAGATTCCCACAGGAAAAGTCAATGGGGAAGCCAGCAGGAAGTCGAAAGTACTACTGCTATTTTCCCCACCTGTGGTCATTCTGTTTCTCTGAAGTGATGACCCAACAGACAAAGGTTGTCCAGTTGGGTATACAAAATGCAAAATACAGGTAGCTCTTGACTTATGACCACAACTGGAACCAGGAATTTCCATTGCTAAAGAAAGGGTTGTTAAATGACTCGTGCCCTACCTTACAATTTTTGCCGCATTTCTTAAGCAAAAGACTGCAGTCATTAAGTGAATCGTGCAGTCGTTAAGCAAATCCAGCTTCTCCCATTAGTTTAACTGTCAGAAGCCAGCTGGGAAAGTCACAAAGGGCGATCAGGTGACCCTCCAGGACGCTGCAACCATGGTAAATACATGCTGGGTGGCCAAGCACCCAAACTCTGATCACAGGATTGTGGGAATGCTATGACGGTTGCAAGGTGCGAAGTTCGATTGCAAGTCATTTTTGTCAGTGCTGCTGTTACCTCAAACGGTTGCTAAATAAAAGATGGTAAGTCAAGGACTTAGAGGTGCAAAGATTGAGAAACACACTGATGTGGATGTTACATAAGCTAGGAGAGAGGGTTGAGCCTTACAGCCGAGGGTCAGCCTACAAATGCAAATAGATTACAGGCAGTCCTCAACATGTTCACAACCGAGCCCAAAATTTATGTTAATAATAATAATAAAGTTGGAAAGGACCTTGGAGGTCATCTAGTCTAACCCCCTGCTCAGGCAGGAAGTCCTATACCATTTCGAATAAATGGCTGTCCAGTCTCTTCTTTAAAACTTCCAGTGTTGGAGCATTCACCGCTTCTGGAGGCAGGTTGTTCCACTGGTTAATTGTTCTAACTGTCAGGAAGTTTCTCCTTAGTTCCAGGTTGCTTCTCTCCTTGCTTAGTTTCCATCCTTTGCTTCTTCTCCTGCCTTCTGGCACTTTGGAGAATATGTTGACCCTCCCCTCTTCTTTGTGGCAGCCCCTGAGATATTGGAAGACTGCTATCCTGTCCCCCCTCGTCCTTCTCTTCATTAAACTAGACATACCCAATTCCAGCAACCGTTTCTTATATGTTTTAGCCTCCAGTCCCCTGATCCTCTTTGTTGCTCTTCTCTGCACTCTTTCTAGAGTCTCAACATCTTTTTTACATCGTGGTGACCAAAACTGGATGCAGTATTCCAAGTGTGGCCTTACCAAGGCCTTGTAAAGTGGTATTAACACTTCACGTGATCTTGATTCTATCCCTCTGTTAATGCAGCCTAGCACTGTGTTGGCCTTTTTGGCAGTTGCAGCACACAGCTGGCTTTTATTTAGGTGATTGTCCACTAGGACTCCGAGATCCCTCTCACAGTTACTACTATTAAGCAAGGTACCCCCTATACTATACCTGTGCATTTGGTTTTTCTTGCTTAAATGTTGCTAGCTGAAACATTTTTGTTAAGTGGGTTTTGCCCCATTTCACGACCTTTCTTGCCACAATTGTCAAGTGAAGCATTGTGGTTGTTAATAACAAAAGTCAAGTCGCATGATCCCTGGACATTGCAACCGTCATAAAAATGAATCAGTTGCCAAGCGTCAGAATTTTGATCACATGACCATGGGGATGAGGCAACGGTCGTAAGTGTGAAAAACGGTCTTAGGTCGCTTGTTTCAGTTCTGTTGTAACTCTGAACGGTCACTAAATGAACTGTTGGGAAGGTAACAGCATTCTGTGCACCTCTGTGTATAGTCATGTATGACCAGAGGAGTGTCCACCTTGTAGAACTCTATTACTATTACTATTATCCTTCTCAACTTTCCTAGTACCTGTTTCCTTAGCTCCTTATAACTACAAGTAGTCCTTGACTTACAACATTTCATTTAATGACTGTTCAAAGCTACAATCTTATTGACAAAAGTGACTTATGACCATTTTTCACACTTGCGACCGTTGCAGCATCCTCGTGGTCACGGGATCAAAATTTGGACACTTGGCCACTGACTCCTATTTACGACCGTTGCGGTCTCCCGGGGTCATGTGATCCCCTTTTGCGACCCTTTGACAAGCGAAGTCAATGGGGAAGCCAGATTTGCTTAATGACCATGTTACTCACTTAACAACTGCAGCGATTCACTTAGCAACTGTGGCAAGAAAGGTCGTAAAATGGGGCAAAATTCACTTAACAAATATCTCATGCAGCAAGAAAAATTTGGGGCTCAATTGTGGTCGTTAAGTTGAGGACTATCTGTGTAACTTCGTTGATTGTATCTTATGATTTATGTTGACTGCTTTTATTGGTACCCTATTATGATTTATGTTGATTGCATTTTATGATTATGATCACGATTTATCACTTGTCACTTGTGTGTACGCTGACAGCTTATGTGTCCAGTTCATATTTATTGGCCAATTTCACTTGGCCAATAAAGAATTCTATATTCCATTCAATTATTTGAGAGGCTGCCACAAGGAGGAGGGGGTCAATTTATTTTCCAAAGTACCAGAAGGCAGAACAAGAAACAATGGATGGAAACTAAACAAGGAGAGAAGCAACCAAAACTTCCTAACAGTGAGGACAATCAACCAGTGGAACAGCTTGCTAGCAGAAATCGTAGGCGCTCCAACACTGGAGGCTTTTAAGAAGAGACTGGATAGCCACTTGTCTGGAATGGTATAGGTCTCCTGTTTGAGCAGGGGGCTGAACTAGAAGACTTCCAAGGTCCCTTCCTATTCTGATTATGATTAGATATAGATGATAGATATATAGATGATAGACATAGATGAATGGTAGAGATGATGATAGATATAAAATATAATGATAGATATAAATAGATAGATAGATAGATAGATAGATTAGATAATGATGATGATGATGATGATGATGATGATGATAATAATAATAATAATAATAATAATAATAATAATAATAATAATAATAATAATAATAATAATATAAAGTTGGAATGGACCTTGGAGGTCATCTAGTACAACCCCCTGCTCAGGCAGTAAACCCTTTACCATTTCGGACAAATGGCTGTCCAGTCTCTTCTTAAAAACTTCCAGTGTTGGAGCATTCACCGCTTCTGGAGGCAGGTTGTTCCACTGGTTAATTGTTCTCACTGTCAGGAAGTTTCTCCTTAGTTCTAGGTTGCTTCTCTCCTTGATTAGTTTCCATCCGTTGCTTCTTTTCCTGCCTTCAGGGGCTTTGGAGAATAGCTTGACTCCCTCTTCTTTGGGGCAGCCCCTGAGATACTGGAAGACTGTTATCATGTCCCCCCCGTCCTTCTCTTCGTTAAACTAGATATACCCAATTCCAGCAACCATTCCTCATATGTTATAGATAGATAGATAGATAGATAGATAGATAGATAGATAGATAGATAGATAGATAGATAGATAGATAGATAGATAGATAGATAGATAGATAGATAGATAGATAGATAGATACAGATGGATAGATGGATGGATGGATCGACAGACGGACGGACGGACGGATGGACAGACAGACAGACAGACAGACAGACAGACAGACAGACAGACAGACAGACAGATACATAGGGTCTTCTGCTTGAGCAGTGGGCTGGACTAGAAAACCCCCAAGGTTCCTTCCAGCCCTATTCTGATTCTAAAGCTGGCTCCCTCAGCTAAGAAACGGAGAAGATCACCGCCCTTAGAATCGGACACCACTGGACGGGGGAAACCTTTACCTTTAACTCACATCCACTGTCCATTCAGGAAGCACACAAATCATTGCACCGCCACGGTGCCAAGCATTCCAACACAACTGGTAACACAACACAACACAAGGTAAGAACATGCGCTGCTTGATGGAAACTAAGAATGAACTAGATTAAAGGAACCCACTAGGACGTTGAATCGAGCAGGTGGAATTCGCTTCGCCTCTTATAACAGGTCCTGATGCCAGCATCCTCCCAGAGGCCGCCGATGATCCGGGCGTGATGGGGCTCCATGGAGACCACTGTATAGGCATCCACGTTCAGAAGCAGCCGGGCCTTTTGCTAGAGGCAGAAATGAGCGAAGCATAAAACGTTGGGGTAGGAAAATTCTATAGCAGGGGTGGGGAACTGTGGCCCCTTTATGACCTCTGGACTCCAACTCCCAGAATTCCCGAGCCAGCCATGCCAATCAAGAAACTTTCCTATCCTCCAAGACAGAGGTGGGGAACTGTAGCCCTTTTATGGCTCGTGGACTCCAACTCCCAGAATTCCTGAGCCAGCCATGCTGAGGGGAAAGGGAGAGATTTCCAAGCTGAGCCGTGCTGGCTCAGGAATTCTGGGAGTTGAAGTCCACAGGTCATAAAGGGGCCCAGTTCCCCACTTCTGTTCTAGAGCAGGGGTCTTCAAACTTGGCTCTTTTATGACTTGTGGACTTCAACTCCCAGAATTCCTGAGCCAGCATGCGTCAGCTTGGAAACCTCTCCCTTTCCCCTCAGCATGGCTGGCTGAGGAATTCTGGGAGTTGAAGTCCACGAGTCATAAAAGGGCCCAGTTTGAAAACCCCTGTTCTAGAGGAATAATTCAGAGGAGACCCATTTCACTGAAAGCTACCTACTGAAGGACAGTGATCATGGAGGTGTGAAGTGATTTCAGGACAGCGATGGTCTATTTGTCACTACAAGTAGTCCTCAACTTACAACCATTCATTTAGTGACCGTTCGGACTTACAACAGCACTGAAACAAGTGAGTTGTGACCCTTATTTTTCTGATGACTTTCTGACAAGCAAAATCTATGGGGAGAGCAGATTCACTTAACAATCGAGTAACCAGCTTCACAACTGCAGCGATTCACTAAAGCAGCGGTGGCAAGGAAGGTCGTAAAGTGGAGCAAAACCCACTTAGCAACTGTCTCGCTTAGCAATAGAAATTTGAGGCTGAATTTCGGTCAAGGACTACCTGTATTAACCAATATAGGGGGAAAAATAGTATCTCCATGTTTATAAGGAGTAATCCTTGAGTTACAA
The DNA here is from genome assembly GCF_001527695.2 of Protobothrops mucrosquamatus. NCBI lineage: Eukaryota > Metazoa > Chordata > Lepidosauria > Squamata > Viperidae > Protobothrops > Protobothrops mucrosquamatus. The sequence continues at coordinate 74,596 of NW_015388388.1, forward strand.
CTATTTGTTTAGTGACCCTTCAAAGTTACAACAGCACTGGAAAAGTGACTTACTACCAGTCCTCACATTTATGACTGTCGTAGCATCCTCACGGTCACGGCATCAAAATTCAAGAGCTTGGCAACCGGCGTGCATTCACAAAACTTGTGGCATCCCGGGGTCATGTGATTGCCATTTTTGACTTTCCCAGCTGGCTTCCCACAAGCAGTTACTGGGCGGAGTCAGATTCACTTAATGGCCACGTGATTCACTTAACAACCGTAGTGATTTGCTTAACAATCATGGCGTAAAATGTCGTAAAATCACGAATGACTCATTTAGGTCAACCGTCCCGCTTAGTAACAGAAAGTCTGGTCCCAATTGTCATAAGGCAAGGACTACCTGTAGGACGCTGTGAGAAATAAGATGTACATAAAGTAGACAAAACAAATAATTCCAGCCCCCTCTCAAATGATCTATTATATAAAACTAAAAATATTTCAAGGATGCAGGGAAAAATGGAACCTCAAAAAAAAAATCAACCCCATTCCTTCATTTTTAATACATAAATACATACTAGTTGCCAAGGGTCTAAATACTGATCAGATGACCATGGGGTCATAAGTCACTTTTTTCAGTATCGTCGTAACTTCAAACTGCCCCGGATTGTAATGGTTGTAAGTCGAGGACTCCCTGCATGTAGATACTCACTGCATTCTCCTCCTGGGCATAAGGAATCTGAAGACTCTCCATTGCTTTGATGATGGCCTGGATAGAGGTGAAGATGTTTTGATAGACCACTTTGGCAAAGTCCTTCCGTTCGTCCTCCGTGAATCCCACTCCGTGGATAATCCTCATCTGCTTGATAAAGGTACTTTTTCCACCTTCCCCAGTGCCTGATGGGTAATGCACAAAAGACACAAAATCAACAACGCAAGCTCTTGGTTTTCCAGTAGAATATCTGGCCTCCAGGTCTAGTTCAACGTAACAGAATAACAGTGCTGGAAGGGACTTTGGAGGTCTTCTAGTCCAACCCCCTTTGTACGGAAGCCCAAATGCTGCAGCATTGTCCTGACCATCATCATCATCATCATCCATCACTAAAATGAACCACAGTCTCATAGAATCAAGATCACGTGTTAATACCGCTTTACAATGCCTTGGTAAGGCCACACTTGGAATACTGCATCCAGTTTTGGTCACCACGATGTAAAAAAGATGCTGAGACTCTAGAAAGAGTACAGAGAAGAGAAAAAAAGATGATTAGGGGACTGGAGGCTAAAACATATAACGGTTGCTGGAATTGGGTATGTCCAGTTTAATGAAGAGGGGGGACATGATAGCAGTGTTCCAGTATCTCAGGGGCTGCCCCAAAGAAGAGGGAGTCAAGCTATTCTCCAAAGCGCCTGAAGGCAGGACAAGAAGCAACGGATGGAAACTAATCAAGGAGAGAAGCAACCTGGAACTAAGGAGAAACTTCCTGACAGTGAGAACAATTAACCAGTGGAACAACCTGCCTCCAGAAGTTCTGAATGCTCCAACACTGGAGGTTTTAAAGAAGAGACTGGATAGCCATTTGTCCGAAATGGTAGGGTTTCCTGCCTAAGCAGGGGGTTGGACTAGAAGACCTCCAAGGTCCCTTCAAACGCTGTTATTTTGTTATTCAGAGCAACAAAGATGATTAAAGGACTGGAGGCTGAAACATACAAAGAACGGTGGCTGGAATTGGGTATGTCTAGTCTAATGAAGAGAAGGACAAGGGGTGACATGATAGCAGTCTTCCAATATTATTCTGTTATTAAGTCTGGCCATTTTGCAAGGGTTTCCTTTCATGGTACCAGATGCTCAAAGGCACTTAATCGCCAACGATTGATTGGTTTCATTTATTTAAAACATTTATAGAGCTGCCTATCTTACAGCCAACCTTCTTATAACCACGAGGCTGGAGGTGATAGGAAAAAAACTTATGAAAGCACAGATCAACAACACAAGAGACCAAATTCAGTCTTTGGGGAAGGAAGGAACGAGTGCTTTGATGGCAAAGTTCCTGGTTTACAGGGAGAAATTTGCTGATTTGGAACTTGGTCACTTCAGTTTTAAAAAAGGAGAGAATAAAAAACAGGAAAATATTTCTCTAGTATAGTATTACTCAACGTTATCAATTTTAAAGTGGGTAGACTTCAGCTCCAAGAATTGCTCAGCCAGATTTGTGGACTTCAGCTCCCAGAATTCTTCGCCCAGCATTTAAACCAGTGCTTTTCAACTTTAGCAACATCAAGGCGTCTGGATTCCAACTCCCAGAATTCCCCAGCCAGCCTCTAGACCAGGGCTTTTCAACCTTTTCACCCATTGTACCACTTTTGGGATATGGCAACATCCGAGTACCACCAGTCGCCTAGCAAGATGTCAAAAACTTGATGACCCCCCCCCAAAAAAGGAAAAAAGTGATAAAGTACAGGTAGTCCTCGACTTACAACAGTTCGCTTAGTGACTGTTTGAAGTTATAATGGCACTGAAAAAAGTGCCCCCCAAGCCACAGCCGAGCAAGACACCTGCCTGCCCACCCGGCGGCGCTCTTCCTCCTGTCCGAGGTTTTCATTGTTGTGAGCATTTCTGTTGAGGATTGGCAGCGGGGGTGGGGTGGGGGGTGTTTGGTTTTTATTCCCCCCCCATCTGCTGGGTGGTTGCTGCAGGTTTTGGCCACTTCACATGACCCTGGGACACTGTGACCGTCATAAATATGAATCAGTTGCCAAGCATCTGAATGTAAATCACAAGACCCTGGAGATGCTGCAACCTTCCAGCTTACTCAACCTTCTGGAACGAACTACCCCCAGAGATCCGGGTGATCCCGGATCTCCCCTCCTTCCGCCGCGCCCTAAAGACATGGCTTTTTCAACAAGCGGGTCTGGCCTAGGGAATTTTAGTGGGGTTTTTAAGGGTATTTTAAAGGTTAATTTTAACGATTGGCCGCTTCAAATATTTTCTTTTAATTTGGTTTTAATGGATATTTATNTAGAGTAGAGTAGAGTAGAGTAGAGTAGAGTAGAGTAGAGTAGAGTAGAGTAGAGTAGAGTAGAGTAGAGTAGAATAGTTGGAAGGGACCTTGGAGGCCTTCTAGTCCAACCCCCTGCTCAAGCAGGAAACCCTATACCATTTCAGACAAATGGCTGTCTAATCTCTTCTTAAAAATTTCCAGTGTTGTAGCATTCACAACTTCTGGAGGCAGGTTGTTCCACCGGTTAATTGTTTTAATCGGGGTCACTTCCAAACCTAAAGTGGAAATCTGTGCCATTCTCTAACTAGCTAACATCTCACTTCAGCTAGCGGAACCTGGCTTGTTCGTTGTCTCCTTTTCAAAAGCATCCTCGTTGCAACTGATACCAAGCCAAGGGCTCCTAAACCTTTTATTCAGCTGCTTTAATCTTCATGAATCCATAAAAATGGAGGTGGGGTTAACAATAATATTTGCAACTGTGGCAGTAACGTTTGTTGGACTTTGGCACATTACTCATAACAAGCATTAATCCTGAAAAACGCCTCAGACAAATTGTGTAAACACTCAGTTTTATAGGCGTGTGTTGGCTTTTAAACGTAAAGCAACAAATAGGTGCTTCATCAGACTGGGACAGATGAAGTTTGGGCTTTTTTACTGGTGCTTTTTTTACAGTTTGGGAGGAAAAACAATAGTTTGTCAGCTTTAATGTTCGGCATTAAAAATAAGCGGAACTTCCCTCATGGCGTTGCAGCCGCCATCTTGACTTTTTGAACATCCTGTGGCTGCAGGAAGTCTATTTGCTTGATTGCTAAAATTAATGCTAACATTTCTTTGCCCAAATTTAGTATTTTGCTTCAAGTTTTACATTTTGGATAGTTGGAGGAGAATTGCCCCCAAAAAAGGGGATCTGGAAGAATTCAGAACAGGCCTTCAAATCATTCTTCTTCCTTCTATTCTATAGGTAGTCCTCAATTTACAATCATTCAAAGTTACGACAGACCCCCCTCCACACACACACAAACGCTACTTACAACCCGATTCCATAGTGAAGAATGGATTCGCTTAACAAATATTGTAAAGATGACCCACTTTACAACTGTTATGATTTCCGACTATAATTGCCAAGCTCAATTATGGTCGTAAGTCAAGAACTAGCTGTAAAGAATACATGAATGACGCAGGAAATCATTATCCGCAGAGTCTGATAGATGATAATAATAATAATAATAATAATAATAATAATAATTAATAATAATAATAATAATAATAATAATAATAATAATAATAATAATAATAATAATAATAATAATAATAATAATAATATTGGAAGGGACCTTGGAGGTCATCTAGTCCAACCCCCTGCTCAGGCAGGAAGCCCTATACCATTTCGGACAAAAGGCTGTCCAGTTTCTTCTTAAAAACTTCCAATGTTGGAGCATTCACCACTTCTGGAGGCAGGTTGTTCCACTGGTTAATTGTTCTCACTGTCAGGAAGTTTCTCCTTAGTTCTAGGTTGCTTCTCTCCTTGGTTAGTTCCCATCCGTTGCTTCTTGTCCTGCCTTCAGGTGCTTTGGAGAATAGCTTGACTCCCTCTTCTTTGTGGCAGCCCCTGAGATATTGGAAGACTGCTATTATGTCCCCCCTCGTCCTTCTCTTCATTAAACTAGACCAGTGGTGGCGAACCTATGGCACGGGTGCCAGAGGTGGCACTCAGAGCCCTCTCTGTGGGCATGCGCGCCATCGCCCCAGTCCTAGGCCTTCAGTTGGGTTTTATAAAACCTTTTCACTTTAGGCCTCTGCCACAGTATGGGGGGAAAAAAAGGTTCAATCAATCAGTCAATTTCAACTTCTCGCGGGGAAAAAAAAAATCCTGCAAAGTTGGAATTGATTGATTGAACTTTTTAGTCCCACCCAGTCTGCCGTTACCACTGCAGCCACGCCCAGCCAATCGGGCCGGCACCCGACGATGCATAAGTGGGTTTTGGGTTGCAGTTTGGGCACTCGGTCTCTAAAAGGTTTGCCATCACTGAACTAGACATACCCAATTCCAGCAGCCGTTCCTTATATGTTTTAGCCTCCCCTCCCCTAATCATCTTTGTTGCTCTTCTCTGTACTCTTTCTAGAGTCTCAACATCTTTTTTTACATCCTGGTGACCAAAACTGGATGCCATATTCCAAGTATGGCCTTATCAAGACATTCCCCAGATAATGAGGAAGAGGGAAAAGGAGGTAAATTATTCTGCCTGAGTGCTAATGAAAGATACTCATACCTATGACTATCTATAGCCCAAAATACCACATACCGGTAGTCCTCAACTTACGACCACAACTGAGCCCAAATTTTCCGTCGCTAGGCGAGACGGTTGTTAAGTGAATTTTTCCCCATTTCACAACCACAGCTGTTAAGTGAATCCCTGCAGCTGTTTTAAGTTAGTACCACGGTTGTTAAGTGAATCCGGCTTCCCCCGTTGACTTTGCTTGTCAGAAGGTCGCAAAAGTGGATCACTGACCCCAGGACACCGCCACCGTCATAAATACGAGTCAGTGGCCAAGCGTCTGAATTTGGATCACGTGACCGCGGGGATGTTGCAACGGTCGTAAGTGCGAAAAACAGTCACAGTCCCTTTTTTTCAGCGCCGCTGCAATTTCGAACGGTCGCTAAAGGAACTGTTGTAAGTCGAGGACTGCCTGTATAGTTGTGTACTCACCCAACAGGAGCAATTTTAATTCCCACCGATCCCGTTTCTTCTGCTCTTGAAGCAGTCGGCTGATTTCTTTGTCAATCACCATGGCGTTTTTCTCGTCCTCGGACATAAAGCACAGGCACCAGACCATGGTGCTTCTCCAACAGCTCCAGATTTTTCCAAAAATCAGAGGGAGGACCCCGAAATCAGGATTTGGAACAGGAACGCTGGCTGAGTCCTTCCACCACGGAGCAGCGTGAGCGGATGAGCATCGATCTGTGGAGAGTGGCGTCCAGCAGAAACTCTTCTGGAGATCAAATTTCAGCCTGAGACAAAAATTTGGTGGAGATCCCAGGGATGCCAACAATGTGGGTGGGGCTATTTTCACTCTCC